>NW_025535541.1:0-93025 GCF_020615455.1 Coregonus clupeaformis
ATGTCATATGGTCAGATGAGTCCAAAATATAACTTTTTGGTGAAAACTCAACTCAAGCCGTGTTTGGAGGACAAAGAATGTTGAGTTGCACCCAAAGAACACCATACCTACTGTGAAGCATGGGGTGGAAACATCAAGGCTTCTTGGGGCGTTTTTTGCAAAGGGACCAGGACAACTGATTGGGTGAAGGAAAGAATGAATGGGGCATGTAGGTGAGATTTTGAGTGAAAAACCCCCCTCCATCAGCAAGGGCATTGAAGATGAAACGTGGCTGGGTTTTAGTATGAAAATGATCAAAAACACACCGCAATGAAGAGTGGCTTCGAGAAGAAATTTCTGTGGAATGGCTAGCAGTCTCAGATTCAACCCAAAAATTTGGAGGGAGTTGGAAAGTCGTGTTGCCCATCGACAGCCCCAAAACATCACTGCTCTAGAGGAGATCTCAGGTGGAGGAATGGGCCAAAATACCAGCAACAGTAGGTGAAACACCTTAGAAGACTTTACAGAAAACGTTTTGACCTTGTGTCATTGCTAACAAAGGGTATATAAATAAAGTATTGAGGAAACTTGTTATTGACCAAATACTTTATTTTCCACTCCATAATTTGCAAATAAATTCATTAGAAATCATCACAATGTGATTTTCTGGAATTTTTTCCTCATTTTGTTTGTAAGCTGACGGTAAATCTCATGATGAAAATTACAGGCCTCTCATCTTTTTAAGTGGGAGAACTTGCACAATTGGCGGCCGACTAAATACTTTTTCCCCACTGTAGCTACATCGTACTTAACCATTGATCAAATGCCAGTTGAATCAGCCGCGCTTTCCTCCTGTGCAACTGGAGTTCGGTTTATTGAGGCATTGCTTGGTGGTGCTCTTGCTTAGTGGTGTTGCAGACTGGGCTTTCAGAACAGGTGTATATATATGAGAGATAGATTGACACAGGTGGACTTTATTTAACTAATTATGTGACTTGGAAGTAATTGGGTGCACCAGATCTCTTATTTAGGATTTTATAGCAAAAGGCAATATCACAGTAGACTTTGCTGTTAGAGGCGGAGTATCTCCAAAAAATGTATGCGCTCAGATCGGGAAGATTTCAGTCTGTAGAAACTGGGTGAGACAGTAAACCTGAAGCTTACAAAATCTCCTGAGATTAAGTCAGCAGTGGTTAATTTTCACATCCATAAATGTTTATTCTCTCTGGGTGCAAGGCAACGAATTGGTTGTTTGTTATTAAATCTTTGCTGAGATTCCAGTAAATCCAGAGTGTGAAAAAATGAACTCCCTCTATGTCCCTCTTCTCACTGGCCCATTGTTGTTTCCACTCACATATTCTTTTCAGATTACTACTCACTACTTTGCCGTTTGCTTGGAGCGGGGTGTGCCCAAGTGTGCTTGAATTTCTCCCATAACTCATCAAACTATATCTGCCTTGTAGGGAATATTCCAGTCACCCGCTGCCTTTGAACCACGTTGGTCCGTTTTCTCCCACAGTACAGGCGGGTTGGGTATTTCCCCAGACAAACCTGCGCTGTCTCCTCATCACGAGGTCGTCAGGCACTAACGGAGGCGTCGGTGCTTGTAATATACTGTCGGTGCTGCTGCTAGTTCGGTCTTGGCAGCTGCAGGCCCTCGGGTTGGTTACCTCCTATGTCACCAGGCTGCAAGACGGTTGTCTCAGGTGCCTTTGCTGCTGGGCTCGGCGGCCTTGGCCTCAGTGATTAGCGTCGGCCCACGGCGGCCTTGCCTTTGGCCTCTGTGGCAGGCTTCTCTCCTCCCGCTTGATCCGATGCTGCCGTTGTGCCCTGGCGAAGCCACTTTCTAATATCCATCATACTATCAGCTACCTACCTAATTGTTATCATTAGCTAAATTCCATCCAGCTGCGCGGTGAATGTTTTTTTCTTCGTAGTATCCTAAGAACACAGCCAAGACAACGCAGGAGTGGCATCGGGACAAGTCTCAATGTTCTTGGAGTGGCCCAGCCAGAGCCCGGACTTGAACCTGATTTAATATCTCTGGAGAAACCTGACAATATCTGTGCAGCAACAGGCCCCATCCAACCTGACAGAGCTTGAGAAACTCCCCAAATACAGGTGTGCCAAGCTTGTAGCATCATACCCAAGAATACTCTAGGCTGTAATCGTCTCAAAGGTACTTCAACAAAGTACTGAGTAAAGGGTCTGAATAATTATGTAAATGTGAATTTTTCAGTTTAATGTTTTATTTTTATACATTTGCAAACAGTTCTAAAAAACCTGTTTTCACTTTGTCATTATGGGGTATTTGTGTGTAGATATGTTCTTTTTTTTTTAACATCCATTTTAGAATAAGGCTGTAACATAACAATGTGGAAAAAAAGTCAAGGGGTCTGCATACTGTGAGTGCACTGCATGTCCAATGCATTCTCTCCAATAACATACAGAACAATGGAAGCTTTCAATTAGTCATCTCCCCTGCTCTACTGGCTGCTGGTAGACATGGAATCTCTGCTTGAAACGTTTCCAATTGTCAGTTAGATTGCCTTTTAACTGCATAGGAGTAGGAGGACTAAGCCTATCCATGACAGGAAACACTCGGGAACAGGTACAGATTCAATTTCTCTTACTTCGGTAGGTTGCTTTCGGCAACAGATTCCAATGCATCTCATTCTCTCCTGCTGTCACGTTTTTGCTAGCTAGCGTCTTCGACTACTCACGTCCTATTGACTTGTAGAATGTTTGCGTACATTTTCAGAGTTAGTGCTTTCTTTTCTCTGTCTCGTCCTATAGCGACTACCAATCTGACACCATGTTATGTTTGTTCCTTGTTTAATGACAACCCGGGGCGTAGGTTGAACTACTTTTAATAATCAGATACTACATCTACCAATATCCTTGTGTAGCCACGGAAGGCATTCTTCAACTCCCCCACCCTCGCATAGCCTGCTGGGTAACGTAGTCTTAATGTTATTAATACACAACAACACACTCTGGTTTCATTATGGATTCGTTATATATTCATGATTGACAAAAATGGTTTTATAGCAAATAGCTCAAGTTGTTGATACCAGACATTTGCTTAGTATCTACTCGGTTCTTTTGGTACTTGCTGCGTAGGCCTACTGTAGCATATTATAATTAGTATCTGACATCCCTGACCTAGGGAAACAGCACGTGGTCTGGGTAAAGTGGGGGGTTAAGGCCAATCCAAAGATCACTCTGTTTTTGTTTTTTTGGTGTGGGCATGTGCTTGGCGGACTCTGATCTTTTGGAGCAATATCCACCTGTTGGTAACATGATATCCTCACCGTTCCATGTGTGCCTAGACCCCCGAATAGCAATATTCACAATGGGGATAGCAGTGACTCTCCATTTGGGATAAAAGGTTTTAATGTGTTTGCCGATGCATGCATATAGATAATATTACCATAATCTAAAAACGGACATAAAAGTAGCCTGCACAATCTGGTTTCTATTTACGGAGGACAGACAAGCCCTGTTTCTGTAAAGGAACCCTATCTTGAATTTGAGCTTTTTCCCAATTCAGTAACATGTTTTTTTAAAAGAAAGCCTATCATCTAACCACACCCCTACGTATTTATATGCAGAGACCTGTTTGATTTGAGTACCATCCAAGCTAGGGATTACAAAAGTGTTTCTAATTGAGAGTTTAGACCTAGAAAAAAACATGACATTTTGTTTTCTTAGTGTTTAAAACAAGTTTAAGCTGTAAAAGAGACCCCTGTAGTATCCTAAAATCAGATTCCAACTGCATTAAAGCTTGGTCCACTGTTGGAGCAATAGAGTACATCACTGGGTCATCTGCATATAAATGGAATTTACAATATCTGACATCACCAATGTTTTTTTATATAAAGTGAGAACAATAGTGGGCCAATTATTGAACACTGAGGGACCCCTTTAAGTAACTGTAAGGGGGTCAGACTTGACCCCGACGACCATGACGGCCTGAGTTCTATCTTTAAAATAGTCATAAAACCGTTGACAGGCATAAGTGCCCAGTCCTATAGATGACAGCTTACTCAAAAGGATAGCATGGTCTACAGTGTCAAAAGCTTTTGACAAATCTACAAACAACGCAGCACAGTGCTTTCTATCATCTAAGGCATTTGCAATATCATTTACAACAAGCATAGTGGCCGATGTGGTACTGTGTTTAGATCTAAAACCAGATTGATTGGGGCTAAAAATACTGTTAACAGAAAGAAAAGATTGTAACTGTTTGTTGACTATATATTCTAGGATCTTTGCCAGACAAGGGAGCCTAGAGATGGGTCGATAGTTATCCAAATCACTACCGTCACCTCCCTTATGTAATGGCAGAACAAAAGCTGCTTTCCACACCTTAGGGATATTTCCAGTGCTCAATGTTAGATTAAAATATGTGTCACTGAACCAGCAACGATAGGTGCAGCATACTTAAGTAAGTATGGGTTTAAATTGTCAGCGCCTAAGGATTTCTTAGTATCAATGGACAGGGCAGCTAGAACCTCTGCTTGCAGTTATTATCTGGAAACTAAAAACAGGGTTACCATTTTTCAGAGTAACGGTTGAAAAGCAAGACGAAAAATCAACTAACTGGCCAGTACCACAATGGCCACTTTTCTTTTCAAATAAAAAACCAGCATAGATGAAATGCTTATTAAAAGCATCACAAATATCATTTTTTTCACTTATAATACAGGAGTCTGAGATAATTTGCTTAGGAAGAGAAACAGCAGAATTCCCCGTTTCAGTGAATTAACGGTTTTCCAGAATTTTGCAGGATCTCCTGCAGAATTTGTCATAGCATTAAGGAAGTAATTTGATTTGGCCTTTTTGACAGCTGCAGTACATTTATTTCTCAATTGCCTAAAAAACAGCCAATCAGCTGGAGTACCTGTTTTCTCGCCAAGGCCCAGGGCCCGATTCTTTTTGCAGAAAAAGACCTGACAATTCAGGAGAGAACCAAGAACTGGTTCGGTTTCTTACTCTGTGCTTCTTAAGCGGGGCGTGTTTATCAGACATAGAGGGAACAATACATAAATAATACATAAATCGCGATATCACCACCTCTATCAGCTCTATAAATATTGTACCCAATCAACTGAACATCTGGGGTGCGAAGCGGGACCGAAACAACGCACTGCTTCCCAGATTCCAGCAGCGTATTTATCAATGTTTTAAAATCCTCTCTCAATTTCTCTGACTGCTGGAGTTGAATGACATTTGACCCAACATGGACAATGACAGTTGAAGCGGCGGAGTGCTTGCTAATAAGTAGCGGTAGCATGGAATTTAGGTCAGGGATCCTAGCGCCAGGGTAGTAGAAAGTCTCAGCTTTCGGATTGAAACGTTTCGGACCATGGATGAACCCACCACGAGAACGGAAGGACTACAGATGGGTTTATTGGGTAAGTGACGGGGCCTCTCCCAGGTGATCTGCCTCCTAGCAGGTTGAGGGGGGGCTAGCAGCTGAGACTGACGACCGAGCGGTAGGCAAGGAGCGCAGATGAGTGTGCTTGGGCACTTCCACCTGAGAGTGAGACTGCAGCAGTAGAGATGGAGCGGAGGGACCCTGTACAGTATGATTGGAATGCACTTCCAGGTCTTCCAGGACCTTGAATCTCTCCTCCCCAATTGTAGCACTTCCGAAACATTTGATGGATTCCGTTTCTTGGAGTGCTTTACTCCCCGGACAGCAATCCAGGCATCCTGTGGCGGAGCAGAAGGGGTGGAACAGACCGGGCCCTTCGGTTTAGCTCCTAGCCTGGGCCATGGCTCATTTAAGGGAACCGAATGGAGTTTTTCCGTTACAGGCATCCCAGAAGTGGAGGTGCCGAGCCAGGGGCAGGTGACGTCGTCGATTTTGGAGGTGGTTTGTGTGCAACCATGGAGTCCAGGTTGCAGGTGGTCATTATTGTGGATTATTGTGAATAGTCACATGTACAGGGTTGCAGGTGGTCATTATTGTGAATACATTTAATTTTTTTTTACATTTTAATCATTTAGCAGATGCTCTTATCCAGAGCGACTTACAGGTAGTGAAAAAATCATACTGGCCCCCCGTGGGAATCGAACCCACAACCCTGGCGTTGCAAACGCCATGCTCTACCAACTGAGCTACATCCCTGCCGGCCATTCCCTCCCCTACCCTGGACGACGCTGGGCCAATTGTGCGCCGCCCCATGGGTCTCCCGGTCGCGGCTGGCTAAGACAGAGCCTGGATTCGAACCAGGATCTCTAGTGGCACAGCTAGCACTGCGCCATTCGGGAGACATAGTCACATGTACAGGGTTGCAGGTTTGTCATTATTGTGGATTATTGTGAATAGTCATATGTACAGGGTTACAGGTGGTCATTATTCTAGATTTTTGGGAATAGTCACATGTACAGGGTTGCAGGGTGTCATTATTGTGAATTATTGCGAATTGTCACATGTACAGGGTTGCAGGTGGTCATTATTGGGGATTGTGAAAAGTCACATGTTCAGGGTTGCATGTGGCCATTATTGGGGATTACTGTGAATAGTCACATGTACAGGGTTGCAGGTGGTCATTATCGGGGATTATTGTGAATAGTCACATGTTCAGGGTTACATGAGGCCATTATTGGGGATTACTGTGAATAGTCACATGTACAGGGTTGCAGGTGGTCATTATTGGGGATTACTTTGAATAGTCCCATGTACAGGGTTGCAGGTGGTCAATATTGGGGATTATTGGGAATAGTCACATGTACAGGGTTGCAGGTGGTCATTATTGTGAATAGTCACATGTACAGGGTTGCAGGTTTGTCATTATTTTGGATTATTACGAATAGTCACATGTACAGGGTTGCAGGTGGTCATTATTATTGATTTTTGGGAATAGTCACATGTACAGGGTTGCAGGTGTGTCATTATTGGGGATAGTCCCATGTACTGGGCTGCAGGTGGTCATTATTGTTGATTTTTGGGAATAGTCACATGTACAGGGCTGCAGGTTTGTCATTATTGTGCATTATTACGAATAGTCACATGGTGGGTTGCAGGTGGTCATTATTGTGGATTATTGCGAATAGTCACATGTACAGGGTTGCAAGTGGTCATTATTGCGAATAGTCACATGTACAGGGTTGCAGGTGGTCATTATTGGGGATTACTTTGAATAGTCCCATGTACAGGGTTGCAGGTGGTCATTATTGGGGATTATTGGGAATAGTCACATGTACAGGGTTGCAGGTGGTCATTATTGGGGATTATTGGGAATAGTCACATGTACAGGGTTGCAGGTGGTCATTATTGGGGATTATTGGGAATAGTCACATGTACAGGGTTTCAGGTGATCATTATTTTAGATTATTATGAATAGTCACATGTACAGGGTTGCAAGTGGTCATTATTGTGAATAGTCACATGTACAGGGTTGCAGGTGGTCATTATTGAGATTATTGTGAATAGTCACATGTACAGGGTTGCATGTGGTCATTATTGGGGATTATTGTGAACATCTTTGATGATTATTAACAGAGGAAGGGTTAGTCATTCAAAAAAATCAAGTTAACCGCTATTATTTTACAGTCCATATCAATTATGTGGTTTTTTAACACCAACTTTACTTATGGACTAATTTAGGCTTACCTAAACAATGACTATATTTTAGTTATTTATTTGGATTTGTTTTTACAAATTTGTCTAATTTTGTTTTAGCTTTCACATTATTTTGTGTAGATGAATTACGAAAAATGATAATCAAATCTATTTCAATCCCACTTTTTAAAGCAACAAAATGTGAAAAAAGTTATAGTGGGTGTAGACTTTCCATAGGAACTGTATAGCCTAATAATATTTAGGAAGTTAATTTCCTTGGGAAGATAACTGCCGTGCTTATCCGTCCATTCATATATAGCCAACTCTATTTAATTGAGACCATACGCTCACCTGATCTGGCACGCCCAACTAGGAGAGGAGAGCCCTTGTAGCTCAGTTGTGGGTTCGATTCCCAGGGGGCCAGTATGGAAAAAAAATGTATGCACTCACTAACTCTAAGTCGCTCTGGATAAGAGTGTCTGCTAAATGACTGAAATGTAAAATGAGAGGTATGGCTTCTGAACTAGGAGAGGAGAGGTATGGCTGCTGAACTAGGAGAGGAGAGGTATGGCTGCTGAACTAGGAGAGGAGAGGTATGGCTGCTGAACTAGGAGAGGTATGGCTGCTGAACTAGGAGAGGAGAGGTACAGTGGGGGGAAAAAACTATTTAGTCAGCCACCAATTGTGCATGTTCTCCCACTTAAAAAAGATGAGAAAGGCCTGTAATTTTCATTATAGGTACACGTCAACTATGACGGACAAAATGAGAAAATCAATTCCAGAAAATCACATTGTAGGATTTTTTTATGAATTTATTTGCAAATTATGGTGGAAAATAAGTATTTGGTCACCTACAAACAAGCAAGATTTCTGGCTCTCACAGACCTGTAACTTCTTCTTTAAGAGGCTCCTCTGTCCTCCACTCATTACCTGTATTAATGGCACCTGTTTGAACTTGTTATCAGTATAAAGACACCTGTCCACGACCTCAAACAGTCACACTCCAAACTCCACTATGGCCAAGACCAAAGAGCTGTCAAAGGACACCAGAAACAAAATTGTAGACCTGCACCAGGCTGGGAAGACTGAATCTGCAATAGGTAAGCAGCTTGGTTTGAAGAAATCAACTGTGGGAGCAATTATTAGGAAATGGAAGACATACAAGACCACTGATAATCTCCCTCGATCTGGGGCTCCACGCAAGATCTCACCCCGTGGGGTCAAAATGATCACAAGAACGGTGAGCAAAATCCCAGAACCACACGGGGGACCTAGTGAATGACCTGCAGAGAGCTGGGACCAAAGTAACAAAGCCTACCATCAGTAACAAACTACGCCGCCAGGGACTCAAATCCTGCAGTGCCAGACGTGTCCCCCTGCTTAAGCCAGTACATGTCCAGGCCCGTCTGAAGTTTGCTAGAGTGCATTTGGATAATCCAGAAGAGGATTGGGAGAATGTGATATGGTCAGATGAAACCAAAATATAACTTTTTGGTAAAAACTAAACTCGTCGTGTTTGGAGGACAAAGAATGCTGATTTGCATCCAAACACCATACCTACTGTGAAGCATGGGTATGGAAACATCATGCTTTGGGGCTGTTTTTTCTGCAAAGGGACCAGGACGACTGATCCGTGTAAAGGCAAGAATGAATGGGGCCATTAATCGTGAGATTTTGAGTGAAAACCTCCTTCCATCAGCAAGGGCATTGAAGATGAAACGTGGCTGGGTCTTTCAGCATGACAATGATCCCAAACACACCGCCCGGGCAACGAAGGAGTGGCTTCGTAAGAAGAATTTCAAGGTCCTGGAGTGGCCTAGCCAGTCTCCAGATCTCAACCCCATATAAAATCTTTGGAGGGGAGTTGAAAGTCCGTGTTGCCCAGCGACAGCCCCAAAACATCACTGCTCTAGAGGAGATCTGCATGGAGGAATGGGCCAAAATACCAGCAACAGTGTGTGAAAACCTTGTGAAGACTTACAGAAAACGTTTGACCTGTGTCATTGCCAACAAAGGGTATATAACAAAGTATTGAGAAACTTTTGTTATTGACCAAATACTTATTTTCCACCATAATTTGCAAATAAATTCATTAAAAATCCTACAATGTGATTTTCTAGAAAAAAAATCTAATTTTGTCTGTCATAGTTGACGTGTACCTATGATGAAAATTACAGGCCTCTCATCTTTTTAAGTGGGAGAACTTGCACAATTGGTGGCTGACTAAATAATTTCCCCCCACTGTATGGCTGCTGAACTAGGACGGGAGAGGTATGGCTGCTGAACTAGGACGGGAGAGGTATGGCTGCTGAACTAGGACGGGAGAGGTATGGCTGGAGAAGAGTCAACGCTAGCTCTCCATGTTGCGCCTTTTGCTTTATGATGATAAGATTTTGGGATTTTAGCTCGACTCACGTTGGTTGAGCACCCCCCAATTATTTCTATTAACAGATACTGTAGTAAACTATAGCCTAATCATATTTAAGTTAATTTCCTTGGAAAGATAACTGCCACGTGATTTATTCGCCCATTCATAGGTAGCCTGGTAGGCTAGTGTGTGAATAATTTGACAGAGGTGCTTTTAGTACAATAGCTAGGCTAACGCATACACAGCAGAAAGACACCGTTTCCAAATAATCTGCGGGGCAAGTATATTTATCACATTGTTTTCTGTCTGACCGCCCTTAACATGAAAAATATGGACCGCAGCCCGTACCTCCAAACGTCTTTGTTGTAACATTTGAAAGTGGAAAAAATATATACTGCTCAAAGAAATAAAGGGAACACTAAAATAACACATCCTAGATCTGAATGAATGAAATAATCTAATTAAATACTTTTTTCTTTACATAGTTGAATGTGCTGACAACAAAATCACACAAATTATCAATGGAAATCAAATGTATCAACCCATGGAGGTCTGGATTTGGAGTCGCCCTCAAAATTAAAGTGGAAAACCACGCTACAGGCTGATCCAACTTTGATGTAACGTCCTTAAAACAAGTCGAAATGAGGCTCAGTAGTGTGTGTGGCCTCCACGTGCCTGTATGACCTCCCTACAACGCCTGGGCATGCTCCTGATGAGGTGGCGGATGGTCTCCTGAGGGATCTCCTCCCAGACCTGGACTAAAGCATCCGCCAACTCCTGGACAGTCTGGTGCAACGTGGCGTTGGTGGATGGAGCGAGACATGATGTCCCAGATGTGCTCAATTGGATTCAGGTCTGGGGAACGGGCGGGCCAGTCCATAGCATCAATGCCTTCCTCTTGCAGGAACTGCTGACACACTCCAGCCACATGAGGTCGAGCATTGTCTTGCATTAGGAGGAACCCAGGGCCAACCGCACCAGCATATGGTCTCACAAGGGGTCTGAGGATCTCATCTCAGTACCTAATGGCAGTCAGGCTACCTCTGGTGAGCACATGGAGGGCTGTGCGTCCCCCCAAAGAAATGCCACCCCTCACCATGACTGACCCACCTCCAAACCGGTCATGCTGGAGGATGTTGCAGGCAGCAGAACGTTCTCCACGGGCGTCTCCAGACTCTGTCATGTCTGTCACGTGCTTCAGTGTGGACCTGCTTTCATCTGTGAAGAGCACAGGGCGCCAGTGGCGAATTTACAAATCTTGGTGTTCTCTGGCAAATGCCAAACATCCTGCACGTTGTTGGGCTGTAAGCACAACCCCCACCTGTGGACGTTGGGCCCTCATACCACCCTCATGGAGTCTGTTTCTGACCGTTTGAGCAGACACATGCACATGTATGGCCTGCTTGAGGTCATTTTGGAGGGCTCTGGCAGTGCTCCTCCTTGCACAAAGGCGGAGGTAGCAGTCCTGCTGCTGGGTTGTTGCCCTCCTACGGCCTCCTCCACGTCTCCTGATGTACTGGCCTGTCTCCTGGTAGCGCCTCCATGCTCTGGACCCTACGCTGACAGACACAGCAAACCTTCTTGCCACAGCTCGCATTGATGTGCCATCCTGGATGAGCTGCACTACCTGAGCCACTTGTATGGGTTGTAGACTCAGTCTTATGCTACCACTAGAGTGAAAGCACCGCCAGCATTCAAAAGTGACCAAAACTGAGAACTGAGAAGTGGTCTGTGGTCAACACCTGCAAAACCAGTCTTTTTATTGGGGGTGTCTTGCTAATTGCCTATAATTTCCACCTGTTGTCTATTCCATTTGCACAACAGCATGTGAAATGTATTGTCAATCAGTGTTGCTTCCTAAGTGGACAGTTTGATTTCACAGAAGTGTGATTGACTTGGAGTTACATTGTGTTGTTTAAGTGTTCCCTTTATTTTTTGAGCAGTGTATATACAGTACCAGTCAAAAGTTTGGACACCTGCACATTCAAGAGTATTATTTTATATTTTTACATTGTAGAATACTAATAATGTTGTAATTTGAAATTAGCACATCAATTACAAAAAATTATAATTGAATATATTTCAATCCCACTTTGTAACGTAACAAAATGTGAAAAAGGTTCAAGAGAGTGCAGACGTTCTAAAGGCAATGTATTATATTACATTAAGATTTCAAAATAGTCTGATGCATATCCTGAAGATCAGATCAAATAGCCTGTAGATCAGATCAAGGAACGCTGTCTATACTTCCATCCCTTTTGTTATTGGCTGATTCCATCGCCAGCAATGCCCAAAAATATTCTTGGAATTCTCACATAGAAACGTAATTAGGGTCTAAAATAAAAATAAGCTAAATCAATTTGCCCTTTTTCCCGATAGGGAATGTCCTATTGGTCTGAAGTGTAAGATATTAGTTTCTCCCGTGGGAGCCCCGGGTTCATATCGTGCGTGTTACATACAGTTACAATATTTGAGCGCTGCAAATCTGCGTAGCAAGCAAACAGACGATGTGTATTATTTTCAACATGCTGTGAAAGTAGTACTCACTTTTAGGAATGGGTAATCGCTTACAAGTTGCAAGCTATATCATAAACCCATCGTTGAAAACCACATTTTTCATCTTCTGTGGTTTGGTAACTTCCTGTTGTTCAACGGACCGGAATGAAGAAGCAGAGTTTGGGAAAAAATGTATTTGGTGTCCATTAAGTCTTAAACAGCAAAGGGGGCATTGTTTCCACTCGTTGTGGCCGCCCCCCATTTAAATGCAAGACCTCATCATACCATTGTTGTTGTTTTACCCTCAGTGTACTAACTTGAACTCCACTACCCTCTTTTTGGGATTTACAGGAAACACCTATCCTACCCCTCCTCCCTCTCCCTCCAACCCCTCCTCCCCCCTCCCCCTCTTGGGGTCCCCAGGTCGTGCCTCTCCTGGTAACTTACTGATGGGTCTGAAGAGGGTGTCTGTGCTGCTGGTCGACTGCAGGGAAAACACCGGGACGGAGTGAGTTTATGCTCTTACATACATTTATTTTGGGACACTCCTAAATGTCCTTAATTACCATTAAATACCTTCTTAAAATGTAGACTAATTAGAAGCACTCCTACCCCATTGGTTACATTGATGATTTTAACCCATCCAAAATGCTCAAATCCGATCACAAGAGTTTGGAAAGATGGGCCTTGAACTAACTTCGATATGAAGAAGGAACCCTAACTGTCTTTCTTTGTTTCACAGGGGACAGCCCTAACCGTCGCTCTCTCAGTAGAAGGGGCTTATCATCTGGGGAGGCTAACCAACATCATGATGCTGATGAGACAGAGAAGAGTCTCTCCAGATCAGAACACCTCAAGAAACACCAGCAGAGACTTACAGGGAAGAAACCTCACTGCTGCTTTGACTGTGGAAAGAGTTTCACCTCTTCAGCAAAACTTAAAACACACCAGAGAATACACACAGGAGAGAAGCTTTACAGCTGTGATCAATGTGGGGAAAGTTTTCCTAGATCAGACCAGCTGGTAATACACCAGAGAACACACACTGGAGAGAAAGATTATAGCTGTGATCAATGTGGGAAGAGATTCACTCAGTCAGGAACCCTGGCTAGACACAAGAGAATACACACAGGAGAGAAGCTTTACAGCTGTGATCAATGTGGGAAGAGATTCACTCATTCAGGAAGCCTGGAGTTACACAAGAGAATACACACAGGAGAGAAGCCTTTTGGTTGTGATCAGTGTGGGAAGAGATTCACTCAGTCAGGAAGCCTGGCTGGACACAAGAGAATACACACAGGAGAGAAGCCTTTTGGTTGTGATCAGTGTGGGAAGAGATTCACTCAGTCAGGAACCCTGGCTAGACACAAGATAATACACAGGAGAGAAGCTTTACAGCTGTGATCAATGTGGGAAGAGATTCACTCACTCAGGAAACCTGGCTAGACACAAGATAATACACACAGGAGAGAAGTCTTTTGGTTGTGATCAGTGTGGGAAGAGATTCACTCAGTCAGGAAGCCTGGCTGGACACGAGAGAATACACACTGGAGAGAAGCCTTTTGGTTGTGATCCGTGTGGGAAGAGATTCACTTGGTCAAGAAGCCTGGCTGGACACAAGAGAATACACACAGGCGAGAAGCCTTACCACTGCTCAGACTGTGGAATGAGCTTAACCACTTCACAGGGACTTGTAATACACAAGAGAACACACACAGGAGAGAAGCCTTACCACTGCTCAGACTGTGGGCATAGTTGTAGTACTTCAGGGTATTTCAAAGTTCACCAGCGAACACACACTGGAGAGAAGCCTTTTGGTTGTGATCAGTGTGGGAAGAGATTCACTCGGTCAGGAAGCCTGGCTGAACACAAGAGAACACACACAGGAGAGAAGCCTTACCACTGCTCAGAATGTGGGCATAGTTGTAGTACTTCAGGGTATTTAAAAGTTCACCAGAGAATACACACTGGAGAGAAGCCTTTTGGTTGTGATCAGTGTGGGAAGAGATTCACTCAGTCAGGAAGCCTGGCTGGACACAAGAGAAAACACCACACTGTTGGGTAACCTTTCCACTTTTGTTAGCTCAGTCCAGTTAATGGCAGACTAGTGTACACACACCGGAGAGAAGCCCTACAGGGTGAGTTTTGCCACCTCAAGCGTTCTTAATGTGGCCTTCCTTAGTGTAATTTGATGTACTGTCAACAAGGGGTCCACCCTCTGAAAACTTTAACTATCCATTATTTCCAGATTTCTATTAATTGCAATGTGAGTGAAGTAGTCTGTGTTTGAATGGTGTGGGCGTACGTACCCCAACAACAGAATGGTGTGGGTGTTTCCCAACAACAGGATTGGTCAGCTCAGAGAAAGCAGGAGGCGGTAGCTCCTCCCCCCTCTCTCTGCAAGTCTATCGTTAGGGGTTAATGCAAGGATCCGTTTAACATTTTGACTAGTTGGGATGTGGTCAGAAAAGTCCCTTAAGTCGCTGCCGTCCCACAGTCTGTTGACAGATGCTACGATACCAGTTGGGTCTGTTCACCAGAGATTACAGAAATGTTGGCAGGTAGATTTATTTGGTTTGCTTAGCGAGCAAGCTAGAGGGATCTGAAGACTGGAAACAATGTCTAAGGACAATTCACCATCACCATGATCAACCCTGTCTACCATCCAACTCACCATGATAAACCCTGTCTACCATTCGACTCACCATCACCATGATCAACCCTGTCTACCATCCAACTCACCATGATCACACCCTGTCTACCATCCAACTCACCTTATTTTGAAATGACACGATATTGTTTGGCAGAATGAACACAGTATAGTGAATATTTTCCCAAACTGCGTTACCCACTCCAGTCAGCAGATGACGATGTAAGTCTTTCAAGAGCTGTTTCCTCCAGTGGACAGGACGCTTTTTCAACAACAACACGGACTCATGAGCCGCCTCGGTAGCTTGCTAGCAAACAAACAAACCACAAAGTTTGCTGCTTCAGTGTTTTTAGATATTTTTCTCAGACGTTACTATGGTATACTGAAGTACAATTACAAGCATTCCATAAGTGTCAAAGGCTTTTATTGACAATTACATTAAGTTTATGCAATGAGTTAATATTTGCAGTGTTGACCCTTCTATTTCAAGACCTCTGCAATGGCATGCTGTCAATTAACTTCTGGGCCACATCCTGACTGATGGCAGCCCATTCTTGCATAATCAATGCTTGGAGTTTGTCAGAATTGGTGGGTTTTTGTTTGTCCATCCGCCTCTTGAGGATTGACCACAAGTGGTCCTCTGTAGCTCAATTGGTAGAGCATGGCGTTTGTAACGCCAGGGTAGTGGGTTTGATCCCCTGGGCCATCCATACGTAAAAATGTATGCACACATGACTGTAAGTCGCTTTGGATAAAAGCGTCTGCTAAATGGCTTATTATTATTATTATTATTATTATTATTATTATTAAGTTTTCAATGGGATTAAGGTCTGGGTAGTTTCCTGGCCCATGGATCCAACATTTCAATGTTTTGTTCCCCAAGCCACTTAGTTATCACTTTTGCCTTATGGCAAGATGCTCCATCATGCTGGAAAAGGCATTGTTCGTTACCAAACTGTTCTTGGATGGTTCATCAGAGAAAATGACTTTACCCCAGTCCTCAGCAGTTCAATCCCCTGTACCTTTTGCAGAATATCAGTCTGTCCTCCTGGAGAGTAGTGGCTTCCTGTCATGAGAATTTTGTTATCTAAATGGTTGAAGTCAACTACTTCTTAAATCTTTGAATAATTCCCAAAAGGTTGTAAATCTCTTAGTTTAAATAAATTCAACAAAGACTCAATCCTGCAATGGTCAGCATATTTATTCATGAGAGCGCTCTGAAACAAAATGGTCGTACAATATTTTTATACGCACACATCAGAGGAAAAATCCCACCACTCTTTAGGCGGGCTGTAGTTTTCCACTGGAAAACTGCTCTCCTGACCATCAGGTCACACACACACACACACACACACACACTGTTCTTATCTACTTCCTGCTAGGGCAGGCTGCATTCCTTAGATATCGCCGTCCTCACAATATTCTGAAACCTTTTCATACTCTCCTTGGGAACCAGTCTCCTGTTATTTGGTTTCAATTGTTTTCTGTTGCTGGGATATAAACACATTTGATTAACTCTCTAAGCTCTAGTCTACTAATTAGTCAGACATTATTAGTTTAACTGAGGGTGTTACATTTTAGTCATATCTTACTCACACATTTCTTTATCAATCCACCCTTTGACTAAATTTCACACACATTTAAAATACATTCTTATAAAATGAAACACACAAGAAGGCATACAACTTATTTTGCATATTAAATGAATCACTAGTACAAAACACACTATAAAATACAATTTGTCTTGTATGCTACCAAATTTTACTTCAACCATAACTCACTCTCCATGTTAGGAGATAGTATACTAAACATTAAACATTGTAAACATAAAGGCATGCCTTGAGCCACTTCATCCAATCTGGAGGAGTAATATGCAATGGGCTTATTTCCCCCATGTTTTTGTGTAAGGACTGATGTCATAAACCCCTGTCTACAATCTACAGTTTGTGTAAAAGGGCGGGGTCATATCTAGGGAAGGCTAGAACTGTATTTGATGTTAATAGTTTCTTTATGTTAGCAAACTGTACCTCAGCCTCCTCTGTCCACTCGATCTTATCCTTAGCAGCCATTGCTTTTCCATAGATATATCCACTTAGCTTCCCCGTATGTAATGCAATGTGTTGCACCCAAGCCCCTGCGGTAGTTAATCATACCCAGAAAACTCATAATTTGTTTCTTGTTAATAGGTTTTGGGGGCCTCTAAGATAGCCACCTTCCTAGAGGCATTCAAAGTCCTTCCCTCTTGAGTTAGTGTATGTCCTAAATAGATTACTTCCTCCTGCCATAGTTGTAACTTTTTCTTACTGACCTTGTGACCCTGCTCTGCCAAGAACCGCAACAGTGCTATGGTATCAACCTTCCTGGGTTCGCAACCAATATGTTGTCCACATATACTAACATTTGGCTGCCCTCCTGAGGGGTCAAACTGGCCTAAATCCTGGGTTATTGCCTGACTAAATATCGTGGGACTCTCCGAAAATCCTTGGGGATGACGCGAATATTTCAATTTCTGACCTTGAAAGGTAAAGCCGAACCAGCCTTGACTATCTGGGTGTACCTGTATGCTAAAAAAATGCATTAGCTAGATCTATCACTGGAAAATAATTATTCTCAGGTTTCAATTGGTTCAACAAAGTATGTGGGTGAGGCACACAAGGTGCCCTTGGAATTATACTATTGTTTACCCCTTGCAAATCCATCACCATTCTCCAATCTGTACTTGGAGCCGCTTTCTTAACTGGGAACAGGGGAGAATTACAAAATGCCTCATCTCCTGGAACAATTACCTCTCCCTTCCTTAACTGTTCAAAAGTTGGAGTAATACCTTTTTATTGCTTCTGGTTTCATAGGGTATTGCTTCTGATATGGCCTATGATTAGATTTGGGTATCACCTGTACTGGAATTACCTCTTTTATTAATCCTACGTCTGCTGGACCCCGGGACCACAAATGCTCTGGAACTTATTTTAAGTCTGACTCCTGTTGTTCTGTCAACAGGTATTCCTCTCCTCAGTATCTGCTATTCTCATCTAAATGTACTCCGGAACTGAATTGGCTCTCCAATTCAATTTCCGACGATACCTATCTGTGGATGGGCTGTGTTGATCTCCACTCACAATATTGACCCAATCAGTGATCCTCTTACCCTTGGATACCCACTGGCCCATGTCTTTCCAGTCCTCTGCTGGCTCCTTTGCTAGGGACACATGTGGGCTCCATCTCTCCCTGAACAGTTTCTGACTTTGGGGCACTAGTTCCACTTCCACTGCTGCGTGGGTGTTATCATAGTGAAACCATTTCAAGGCTACGGTCCTTTCTGTGGTTTTAAATAATGCTTCCTCATAGATTGCATCTGGACCTTGGTGTTGGTTATACCAGACAGTAGGTCATCGGGGGACATTTTAGTGGGGCCTGGTACCACATCATCAGCAAGTTCCATCAAGGTTCGGGAATATCAGTTATCCCCCCCTTAACAAATCTTGACTATACCAATAACATGGTTCCCCTTCCCCACAGACCACCATATTGTCTCTGACTATGTGTGCTTTCATCCCCCTCTCAGTGGAATTGACGGCCACATTCAATTTAGTCATTACATCACGTCCTAGTAAATTTACTGGACACAGCTTAGATATCAGGATGGGTATGGTTGCCTCTCCTCCTGATTGGTCATGTTATTGGGGCTGATAACCTTTCAATAAATTGATGACCAGATACCTTGATTTTCTCCCCATCAAACCTGACTCCATCTGGCTTGTCTGTTGCACAGATTGCTGTCCTGCAGGCTCCCATATCACAAAGGAATTTAATTTTCTTACCCATTATTGTCAATGTCAAATAAGGTTTCTGTTCCTGTTGAAGTGCTAAGTCAATAGTAGCCAATTCAAACACCTCACAATTTGGATCAAGGGTTCCTTAGTCTCCCCCTCACTAGAGTCTACTCTTTCTCCCTCAAGGGCTAGTCACGCCTCATCTTCCTCACGCTCAAAGCTGGGGGAATAGACGTCTGTTAGGCTTCTCTCTTTTTCTTTCTTTTCCCTTTCCTTTAGGTTTGCATTGAAAAGAGTTATGGCCTGTCTTACCACAGTATCTGCATGGGGCCTCACACTCTCTGGCGAAATACCTCCTTTGTTACAATTGAAGCACCGACCTCCCCGCTGTAGCCTTCACTTTTCCCTGTGTTTCTGCCTTTACCCGCTATTTCCCCAAGAGTGGCCATTAGGTACTCTGCTCCTTTCTGCTCTTTCTTGGCTCTGTTCTGTCTGTTATTCTGCTCATGATGGATTGCATATCGTTTAACCTCAGCTAGTGATGTCACCCCCCAACCCACCAAGGTCCTTTTTAATGGTTCTGCTGATCTCTGGTCTCATTCCACTGAGGAATGCTATCTTTAATTGCTGATGGTAGGGCGTATCATTCCCCAGTGCCTGGTCTGGCTCGGGTATGCCACTGTTTGCATTGAACACATCCCTAAGTATTGGCTGATAGACTCACTATCCTGTTGTTTACACTCATGTACTTTAGAGAAGTCTGCGTGACGATGGTAATGTTCCCTGAGGCTATTACACAATTAATTTATTTTCCCAACATAGTCTCATTGATTAGCCCATGGCAAAAGTGCTCCCTGGAACCCACTGGCCTCTAACGGCAGCCCAATCCTTTCCTACCATTTGTCTCACTGCTCTCTCAATCTCCCCGTGTTTAACTTAAAACTTGCTGCCAAGCCTTCCAGATCTCTCCTAAACCCTTCTATTTCTGTTTTGGGGTGGGTCATTCCTTCTACCGCTCGGGCCACGTCCCTCTGTGTCCATGGCCTGTATACATCTAATGTGGCTGGGGCTCCATCATTCCCTGCCAATGGGTTAGGTAAGACTATCATTGGGTACTACTCTAAATCCCCCTGTTCCTGTCTCCTAACTGGACTTTTGTTGTGGGGTTTGAGTCTGCTCAGGGACATGTCCTTTAACCTCCTTTTCTCTTTAAAAAATGTTTTTTTATAAAACCCTTGAATGAGTAGGTGTCCAAACTTTTGACTGGTACTGTATGTTATTACATTTTAGTACATTTGTCAGCCAAAACATGACACCCACCCTTTCTTAAATGTGTTCTATCGCAAACTGTCATAAACATAAAGCTTTCCCAACGTAACATCAACTATCCAATCAAAGCCACATTGACAATTTGAAAATTAGCACATCAATTACAAAAAAATATAATTGAATATATTTCAATACCACTTTGTAACGTAACAAAATGTGAAAAAGGTTCAAGGGAGTGTAGACGTTCTAAAGGCAATTTATTATATTAGGTTAACATTTCAAAATAGTCTCTGATGCATATCCTGAAGATCAGATCAAATAGCCTGTAGATCAGATCAAATAGCCTGTAGATCAGATCAAATAGCCTGTAGATCAGATCAAATAGCCTGTAGATCAGATCAAATATCTTTTAGATCAGATCAAATAGCCTGTAGATCAGATCAAGGAACGCTGTCTATACTTCCATCCCTTTTGTTATTGGCTGATTCCATCGCCAGCAATGCCCAAAAATATTCTTGGAATTCTCACATAGAAACGTAATTGGGGTCTAAAATAAAAATAAGCTAAATCAATTTGCCCTTTTTCCCGATAGGGAATGTCCTATTGGTCTGAAGTGTAAGACATTGGTTTCTCCCGTGGGAGCCCGGGTTCATATCGTGCGTGTTACATACAGTTACAATATTTGAGTGCTGCAAATCTGCGTAGCAAGCAAACAGACAATGTGTATTATTTTTAACATGCTGTGAAAGTAGTACTCACTTTTAGGAATGGGTAATCGTTCACAAGTTGCAAGCTATATCATAAACCCATCGTTGAAAACCACATTTTTCATCTTCTGTGGTTTGGTAACTTCCTGTTGTTCAACGGACCGGAATGAAGAAGCAGCAAAAATGTATTTGGTGTCCATTAAGTCTTAAACAGCAAGGGGCATTGTTTCCACTCCGTTGTGGCCGTCCCCATTTAAATGCAAGACCTCATCAGACCATTGTTGTGTTGTTTTACCCTCAGTGTACTAACTCCACTACCCTCTTTTTCGGATTTACAGGAAACACTTATTCCACCCCCTCCTCCCTCTACCTCCAACCCTCCTCCCCACCCCTCTCCCTCTTGGGGTCCCCAGGTCGTGCCTCTTCGGGGAACTTACTGCTGGGTCTGAAGAGGGTGTCTGTGCTGCTGGTCGACTGCAGGAAAACACCGGGACTGAGTGGGTTTATGCTCTTACATACATTTATTTTGGGACACTCCCTAGATGTCCTTAATTACCATTAAATACAATCACTAACCTTCTTAAAATGTACAATCATTAGAAGCACTCCTACCCCATTGGTTACATTGATGATTTTAACCCATCCAATATGCTCAAATCCGATCACAAGAGTTTGAAAAAGCTGGGCCTTGAACTACCTTCGATATGAAGAAGGAACCCTGACTGTCTGTCTTTGTTTCACAGGGGACAGCCGTAACCGTCGCTCTCTCAGTAGAAGGGGCTTATCATCTGGGGAGGCTAACCAACATCATGATGCTGACGAGGCAGAGAAGAGTCTCTCCAGATCAGAACACATCAAGAAACACCAGCAGAGACTTACTGGGAAGAAACCTCACCGCTGCTTTGACTGTGGAAAGAGTTTCACCTCTTCAGAAAAACTTAAAACACACCAGAGAATTCATACTGGAGAGAAATCTTATAGCTGTTCAGACTGCGGGATAAGTCTTTCGCATCTAAGAGACCTAACAATTCACCAACGAATACACACTGGAGAGAAGCCGTACCACTGCTCTGACTGTGAGAAGAGCTTTTCAACATCACAGACTTCATCACAGACTTCAAATGTGCACCAGAGAACACACACAGGAGAGAAACCTTACAGCTGTGATCAATGTGGGAAGAGTTTTCCTAGATCAGACCAGCTGGTAATACACCAGAGAACACACACTGGAGAGAAGCTGTACCACTGCTCAGACTGTGGGGTGAGTTGTACTTATTCAGGGGATTTAAACGTTCACCAGCGAACACACACAGGAGAGAAGCCTTTTGGTTGTGATCAGTGTGGGAAGAGATTCACTCACTCAGGAAGCCTGGCCGGACACAAGAGAATACACACAGGAGAGAAGCCTTACCATTGCTCAGACTGTGGAATGAGCTTTACCACTTCAAAGGGACTTCTACTACACAAGATAACACACACAGGAGAGAAGCCTTTTGGTTGTGATCAATGTGGGAAGAGATTCACTCGGTCTGGAAGCCTGGATGGACACAAGAGAATACACACAGGAGAGAAGCCTTATAGCAGTGATCAATGTGGGAAGAGATTCACTCAGTCAAGAAACATGGCTAGACACAAGAGAAAACACCACACTGTTGGGTAACATTTCCACTGTTGGTAGCTCAATCCAGTTAATGGTAGACTAGTGTACACACACCGGAGAAAAGCCCTACAGGGTGAGTTTTGCCACCTCAAGAGTTCTTAATGTGGCCTTCCTTAGTGTAATTTGATGTACTGTCAACAAGGGGTCCACCCTCTGAAAACTAACTATCCATTATTTCCAGATTTCTAGTTATTGCAATGTGAGTGAAATAGTCTGTGTTTGAATGGTGTGGGTGTTTCCCAATAACAGGATTGGTCAGCTCAGAGAAAGCAGGGCGGTAGCTCCTCCCCCTCTCTCTGCAAGTCTATCATTAGGGGTTAAGGCAAGGGTCCGTTTAACATGTTGACTAGTTGGGATGTGTTCAGAAAAGTCCCTTAAGTCGCTGCCGTCCCACAGGCTGTTGACAGATGCTACGATACCAGTTAAGTCTGTTCACCAGAGATTACAGAAATGTTGGCAGGTAGATTTATTTGGTTTGCTTAGCGAGCAAGCTAGAGGGATCTGAAGACTGATTACAATGTCTGAGGACAATCAACCCTGTCTACCATCCAACTCACCATGATCAACCCCGTCTACCATCCAGCTCACCATATTTTGAAATGACATGATATTGTTTGGCAGAATGAACACAGTGTAGTGAATATTTTCCCAAACTGCATTAAATCAAATCAAATCAAATTTTATTGGTCACATGCTCGAATACAACAGGTGCAGACATTACAGTGAAATGCTTACTTACAGCCCTTAACCAACAGTGCATTTATTTTTAACAAAAAAGTAAAAAATAAAACAACAACAAAAAAAAGTGTTGAGAAAAAAAGAGCAGAAGTAAAATAAAGTGACAGTAGGGAGGCTATATATACAGGGGGGTACCGTTGCAGAGTCAATGTGCGGGGGGCACCGGCTAGTTGAGGTAGTTGAGGTAATATGTACATGTGGGTAGAGTTAAAGTGACTATGCATAAATACTTAACAGAGTAACAGCAGCGTAAAAAGGATGGGGTGGGGGGCAGTGCAAATAGTCCAGGTAGCCATGATTAGTTGTTCAGGAGTCTTATGGCTTGGGGGTAGAAGCTGTTGAGAAGTCTTTTGGACCTAGACTTTGCACTCGGTACACAGCTGCCGTGCGGTAGCAGAGAGAACAGTCTATGACTAGGGTGGCTGGAGTTTTTGACAATTTTGAGGGCCTTCCTCTGACACCGCCTGGTATAGAGGTCCTGGATGGCAGGAAGCTTTGCCCCAGTGATGTACTGGGCCGTACGCACTACCCTCTGTAGTGCCTTGCGGTCGGAGGCCAAGCAGTTGCCATACCAGGCGGTGATGCAACCAGTCAGGATGCTCTCGATGGTGCAGCTGTAGAATTTTTTGAGGATCTGAGGACCCATGCCAAATCTTTTTAGTCTCCTGAGGGGGAATAGGCTTTGTCGTGCCCTCTTCACGACTGTCTTGGTGTGTTTGGACCATGATAGTTCGTTGGTGATGTGGACACCAAGGAACTTGAAGCTCTCAACCTGTTCCACTACAGCCCCGTCGATGAGAATGGGGGCGTGCTCAGTCCTCTTTTTTTCCTGTAGTCCACAATCATCTCCTTTGTCTTGGTCACGTTGAGGGAGAGGTTGTTGTCCTGGCACCACACGGCCAGATCTCTGACCTCCTCCCTATAGGCTGTCTCATCGTTGTCGGTGATCAGGCCTACCACTGTTGTGTCGTCGGCAAACTTAATGATGGTGTTGGAGTCGTGCCTGGCCATGCAGTCATGGGTGAACAGAGAGTACAGGAGGGGACTGAGCACACACCCCTGAGGGGCCCCCGTGTTGTGGATCAGTGTGGCAGATGTGTTGTTACCTACCCTTACCACCTGGGGCGGCCCGTCAGGAAGTCCAGGATCCAGTTGCAGAGGGAGGTGTTTAGTCCCAGGATCCTTTGCTTAGTGATGAGCTTAGAGGGCACTATGGTGTTGAATGCTGAGCTGTAGTCAATGAATAGCATTCTCACGTAGGTGTTCCTCTTGTCCAGGTGGGAAAGGGCAGTGTGGAGTGCAATAGAGATTGCATCATCTGTGGATCTGTTGGGGCGGTAAGCAAATTGGAGTGGGTCTAGGGTTTCTGGGATAATGCTGTTGAGTCAGCAGATGACGTACAATCCAAAACATCAGCTTTCTTTTGACCATTTTGTGTATATTAACATCAGGGTTTTAAACACAGTCTGTATGCTTACTATTTATTAAATGTCATATATATGTTGTTAGTCAGCTGGCTTGTTAAGATAGCATTAGCGTAGTGCTAGGCTAATTAACTAGCCAGCCAACTAACGTCCACAACCATGAGCTCAATAAGCTACTGCTACGCACTAAAGAAGAGGTCTGCTGGTCGGAGAAAGAAGCTCTGGGGCTGAACATTGTCGTGAAAGAGGAAGAGGAGGATATCACAGTGAAAGGGGAGGAGGGGGAGATGACTGTCACAGTGAAAGGGGAGGAGGGGGAGATGACTGTCACAGTGAAAGGAGAGGAGGGGGAGATGACTGTCACAGTGAAAGGAGAGGAGGGGTAGATGACTGTCACAGTGAAAGGAGGGTGACTGGCCTTTTTAACTATCCCAAAGCCTAGGACCAAGAGGCATGGAGAGGCAGCCTTTAGAACGAAACTGTGGCATTTTTTTAAATAGATCTTAAAACACCTTTTTAGTGGTGCTTTTCCTCAGGGTGCTTTTTAGTCGTGCATTTTTTATTGTAATTCTTTAGTTTTTTATCCTCTTATATTTGTGTAGTAAATATTTATTTTTATTTTTATTGTTTTTATTAGTTTTTTTCCTGTGAAGCACATTGTGTTCCATTCCATGTCTGAAATGTGCTGTATAAATAAAGCTTGATTCGATTCTCTATGGTGTTATTAGATTGACCTGGCCAAGGCTTTCGACTCTGTCAACCACCGCATTCTTATTGGCAGACTAAATAGCCTTGGTTTCTCAAATGACTGCCTCGCCTGGTTCACCAACTACTTCTCAGATAGAGTTCAATGTGTCAAATCGGAGGGCCTGTTGTCTGGACCTATGGCAGTCTCTATGGGGGTGCCACAGGGTTCAATTCTTGGGCCGACTCTTTTCTCTGTGTATATCAATGACGTCGCTCTTGCTGCTGGTGACTCTCAGATCCACCTCTACGCAGACGACACCATTTTGTATACATCTGGCCCTTCATTGGACACTGTGTTAACAAACCTCCAAACGAGCTTCAATTCCATACAACACTCCTTCAGTAGCCTCCAACTGCTCTTAAACACCAGTAAAACTAAATGCATGCTCTTCAACCCGACACGCTGCTTGCACCCGCCCACCGACTAGAATCACTACTTCGACGGGTCTGACCTAGAGTATGTGGACAACTACAAATACCTAGGTGTCTGGTTAGACTGTAAACTCTCCTTCCAGACTCACATTAAGAATCTCCAATCCAAAGTTAAATCTAGAATCGGTTTCCTATTTCGCAACAAAGCCTCCTTCACTCATGCTGCCAAACATGCCCTCAGTAAAACTGACTATCCTACCGATCCTTGACTTCGGCGATGTCATTTACAAAATAGCCTCCAACACTCTACTCAGCAAATTGGATGTAGTCTATCACAGTGCCATCCGTTTTGTCTCCAAAGCCCCATATAATACCCACCACTGTGACCTGTACGCTCTTGTTGGCTGGTCCTCACTACATATTCGTCGCCAAACCCACTGGCTCCAGGCCATCTATAAATCACTGCTAGGCAAATCCCCGCCTTATCTTAGCTCATTGGTCACCATAGCAACACCCACCCGTAGTCTGCGCTCCAGCGGGTATATCTCACTGGTCATCCCCAAAGCCAACACCTCCTTTGGCTGCAATTCCTTCCAGTTCTCTGCTGCCAATGACTGGAACAAATTGCAAAAATCTCTGAAGCTGGAGACACTTATCTCCCTCACTAACTTTAAGCATCAGTTGTCAGAGCACCTTACCGATCACTGCACCTGTACACAGCCCATCTGAAATTAGCCCGCCCAACTACCTCATCCCTATATTGTTATCTATTTTGCTCATTTGTACCCCAGTATCTCTATTTGCACATCATCTCTTGCACATCTATCATTCCAGTGTTAATACTAATTGTAATTATTTTGCACTATAGCCTATTTTATTGCCTACCTCCATAACTTGCTAAATTTGCACACTGTATATTATATGTATTTCTGTTGTATTTTTGACTTTGTTTTGTTTTACCCCATATGTAACTCTGTGTTTGTTTTTATCGCACTGCTATGCTTTATCTTGGCCAGGTCGCAGTTGTAAATGAGAACTTGTTCTCAACTGGTTTACCTGGTTAAATAAAGGTGAAATAAAAAAAAAAATAATCCCTAATATTTAGGCCTATAAGGTAAGATAGACTGATATGATTGAAATTTACATTTACATTTTAGTCATTTAGCAGACGCTCTTATCCAGAAGCGACTTAGTTTTAGTGAGTGCATACATTTTTTAATTTTTTATCATACTGGTCCCCCGACTGATATGTTTGAAATCTCTATGGTGTTATTGAATTTAAACAAGGCACTCAACCCCGTGGATTATTGTGAACAACTAATAGCTGTTCTCTAACATGACGTGAAGAGGAGTGAATAACGCAGTACTTTGTTTGTTTAAATAAGTATAGGGATAATTTACTACAACAATAGCAACTAAATAGCCGCTAAATACTGTATATACAGTGCCTTCAGAAAGTATTTATACCCCTTCCACTTTTTCATATTTTGTTGTTACAACCCTGAATTTAAAATGGATTAAATTGAGATTCATTTAGTCACTTGCATACACACAATACCCCAAAATGTCAAAGTGGAATCATGTTTTTCGAACAAATTAATTAAAAATGAAAAGCTGAAATGTCTTGAGTTAATAAGAATTCAACCTATTTGTTATGACAAGCCTAAGAAAGTTCAGGAGTAAAAATCTTCTCAACAAGTCACATAATAAGTTGCATGGACTCACTCTGTGTGCAATAATAGTGTTTAACATGATTTTTGAATGACTACCTCATCTCCGTACCCCAGACATACTGTACAATTATCTATACGGTCCCTCAGTCGAGCAGTGAATTTCAAACACAGATTCAACCACAAAGACCAGGGAAGTTTTCCAATGCCTCGGAAAGAAGGGCACCTATGGGTAGACGACATTGGATGTTCCTTCATTCATTACACTTTGGATGGTGTATCAATATACCCAGCCTCTACAAAGATAGAGACATCCTTCCTAACTCAGTTGCCGGAGAGGAAGGAAACCGCTCAGGGATTTCACCATGAGGCTAATGCTGACTTTTAAACAGTTACAGAGTTTAATGGCTGTGATAGGAGAAAACTGAGAATGGATCAACAACATTGTAGTTACTCCACAATACTAACCTAAATAACAGAGTGAAAAGAAGGAAGCCTGTACATAATAAAAATATTCCAAAACATGCATCCTGTTTGCAACAAGGAACTAAAGTAATAATGCAAAAAAATGTGGCAAAGCAATTAACTTTTTGTCCTGAATACAAAGTGTTATGTTAGGGCAAATCCAATCCAACACATTTCTGAGTACCACTCTTCAAATGTTCAAGCTTAGTGGTGGCTGCATCATGTTATGGGTATGCTTGTAATCGTTAAGGACTGGGGAGTTTTTCAGGATAAAAATAAATGGAATGAAGCTAAGCACAGGCAAAATCCTAGAGGAAAACCTGGTTCAGTCTGCTTTCCACCAGACACTGTGAGATGCATTCACCTTTCAGCAGGACAATAACCTAAAACACAAGGCCAAATCTACGCTGGAGTTGCTTACCAAGAAGATAATGAATGTTCCTGAGTGGCCGAGTTACAGTTTTGACTTAAATCTACTTGATAATCTATGGCAAGACCTGAGAATGGTTGTCTAGCAGTGGAGGCTCCTCTGAGTAGGAAAGGGATGAGAGCATCCTCCTCAGTGAATTTCATAAAAATAAAAATGGTAAAACATTGAAAAAGTTATCCTTTTTAGATAAAACTATACTGAATATATTCACCTGTCACCAAATAATTGATTGAAACACACTGTTGTGCAATGAAGGTCTCAACAGCACTCTGTACGATAGCACAACTCCCTTCCATAAACTTACACAGTAATTATGACAACTTCGGAGGAAGTCCTCCAACCTATCAGAGCTCTTGCAGCATGAACTGACATGTTGTCCACCCAATCAAAGGATCATCTAGTACTGAAAGCACAAGCTACAGCTAGCTAGCTAGCTAGCACTGCAGTGCATAAAATGTAGTGAGTAGTTGACTCAAAGAGAGATAAAGACAATAGTTTAGCAGTTTTCAACAAACTAATTTATTCAAAAATGAAGGAGAAGGAAGAGAGAGAGAATTCATCATTTCTTTTCACTTTCAGAGTCACTTACTTAGCTAGCAAATGCAGCTGGCTAGTTTAGTTACTCAAACAGAGTGATGCTATG
Organism: Coregonus clupeaformis; assembly: GCF_020615455.1. Classification (NCBI taxonomy): domain Eukaryota; kingdom Metazoa; phylum Chordata; class Actinopteri; order Salmoniformes; family Salmonidae; genus Coregonus; species Coregonus clupeaformis. Next base: position 28,965 of record NW_025535541.1, read on the forward strand.
TTAGCTAGCTGGCTAGTTTAGTTACTCAAACACCCTGCTCAAACAGAGTGATGCTATGTTAGCTAGCTGGCTAGTTTAGTTACTCAAACACCCGGCTCAAACAGAGGGATGCTATGTTAGCTAGCTGGATAGTTTAGTTACTCAAACACCCTGCTCCAACAGAGGGATGCTATGTTAGCTAGCTGGCTAGTTTTGTTACTCAAACACCCGGCTCAAACATATAAACATATCTGAATTTGTCCATTAGAAACTCTTGTTTGCAACTGTTGGACAAATGATTACACCGTAGATAAGCTAATTGCAGGCAATAGTGTGCAAGGGTGGTATTGAATGTGTCACTGTCCATATGTCACCTACGTTGTAAACTTTCATTCATAGACTAGGTTGTAGCAACCTCATGATGGGTATAGGGAAAATTTAAGTATCATGTAGTAGCCTAAACCTATCGATGTTGACATTGAACTGGGTGAATGGGATATGAATGACAGTCATCCAACATGCTGTCAAATCAAAACTTTGAAATAACACATGGAATCATGTAGTAACCAAAAAAGTGTTAAACAATTCAAAACATGTTTTATATTTGAGATTCTTCAAAATAGCCACCCTTTGCCTTGATGACAGCTTTGCACACTCTTGCCATTCTCTCTACCAGCTTCACCTGGAATGCTTTTCCAACAGTCTTGAAGGAGTTCCCACATATGCTGAGCACTTGTTGGCTGCTTTTCCTTCACTCTGCGGGTCCAACTCATCCAAAACCATCTCAATTTGGTTTAGGTCGGGGATTGTGGAGGCCAGGTCATCTGATGCAGCACTACATCACATTTACATTTCAGTCATCTTATCCAGAGTTACAATGTTTATTTTTATTTATTTTATGTTTTTATACTGGGCCAATTGTATAAATCCCTGCCGGCCATTCCCTCCCCTACCCTGGGCCAATTGTGCGCCGCCTCATGGGTCTTCCGGTCGCGGCCGGCTACGACAGAGCCTGGATTCGAACCAGGATCTCTAGTGTGGCACTGCTAGCACTTAGACCACTGCGCCACTCGGGAGACTCCTTCTTGGTAACATAGCTATAGTATCTGAAAATTATGCCTTTGTTAATGTTTTCATGAAGAAATGGAATGTGTTTATGTTAGTATCCAGAGGGAAGGTTTTAGGTGTAACGCCACATCCAGTAGACCGGAAGTGTCTTGGAGACTGGGGATTGGCCAGAAGAGGTCAGCTTCATTGTTATAAATAGGGGGTTAGGCGAGGAAGACGTCAGAACGGCCAAGCAATTGGGGAGCCGTTTTCCGGGTGTCATGTCACCTGTCATTTATGCTGTAAACCTCGTGATTTTATTAAAAGCCTCTAACACGATGCAGCATAAAAACGGACTCTTTGTTGACGGCAATAATTGCCACCACTCATCATATACGACATAATGGCGCCCAACGTGGGGCTGGGTTTGCGTCTCTTCTGTGTTTCAGTCAACCGACAGGCTAACTCTCTCTGAGGCATGGCCGAAAAAAGGGTGAGTGTTCTTACCGCTTCGGAGTTGGTTAGATTGGATATGACTTGTGTACACTGAAGAGATGTTCCATTATGACCTGGCCTCGGTGGTGTTATTGCTGGTCGACTGGAGTCTGCTAAAATTTATTCCATCGGAAACGGCAGTTAATTGGAATGTAGAGCATTAAACGGTAGGATTTAAGTATTGAAAGTGTATATTCCATTGGTAACGGGTGACAATGGATTGGTAGAGAATAAATGTTGGAAGACGTCTGCATAGTTAGGGGCACCGTGAATACGGAAAAGACCTCGGACCGAGCGATTCTTTAGGAATGGGCCATAAAATCCTTGCAACGCGTTAGGTGGTGTAAGGTTAATTCTGGGAATTATTAAGCTGGACGAATTATATGCATGTTATATACTCATCGTATGGTTGACGAACTATAATGCATGGGGTAACCTCTCTATGATTATTCAGAACTTACGGCAACAAAAAGTTAGACGGAGATAATTGCGATGATGATGATTTGTACGGTGCGGGTGTTCATTTGTATAGCTAGTAGGCCGCAGTTAGCTGGAGGCTAGGGCTAATGCTTGATTGTTTCAGGCCACGTGGTACATCGTTGCTAAGGCTAATTTTGTAAGGCTAAAGTGTGAATCATGCTACATTCTACATGGTGGCTGAGGTGGATGCTAATGCTACATGCTAATTGTGCTTTTGTGTCGCAGTGTACCTTAGGCTAAGCTAAATGCTAATGCTACATGCTAATTGTGTTACGTGCTACATGCTAACGGATATCCTTAGAGATTCCATTGCGATGGATTAAAGTCTCTTAAACTTGTCACTGTCTGTAAGTCAGGTTGTATGTTTTGTGAGCGCTGTTAAATGTTGTTTGACTAGGAGGGAGACGGAAGGTACAGCTGGACTGTTATCCGTTTAGTGGAGGTGAAACGTGTTTTTGATTGGATGTGCGCATGCGCTGGGATTTTCGGGCTAAAACTACAACATGTGGTTATGTGCTAAGCCTACAAAACACGGCATTATGGGTAAGGGTCATAGGTCCCATTTGGGGGGTCTGAAGGGAAAATAGCCACCGAATGAGAGATTTTTGGAAAGAATCTCCTAGGTGTTAAACGGCTGTTATTCGAACGTGAAACTATTTGTTGAGATGTAGTAAATTTATAAATTAAATATAGGATAACGGATTATAATAGATTGAATTAAATTAAATTAAATGACGGATGAAAATAAAATTTAAAATGTTTTTTTGAGCGATCTATAATTCGGTCCTGAGTTAAAGTCTTAGAGCGAATGTAAAACGGACGAATATTGAATGTGGATAACTTGGTTAATTGCATAAACTGCTGAAATCTTGTCTGTTTCTAGGTTTTTTGAAATATGAGAGGAACATGGAACGAGAGGAGAGAGAGAGAGGAGGGGCTGACGTGTGCGTCACGTGACAAGGTGTGACGAGGCAGACGAGAGGATCAGATCAGGCTAGTACACAAAATCATCCTAACAAAATATGTGATGTTATGACAATTTTACATAGGCTTGGCAAATACTATTTCATTAAAAATTGCATTTTGGAGGCTCTGTGTATCACTGGGGTTTGATGGGAATTGGAGTATTGAAGGGTTGTAAGGTTAGAAGGCTTTGTTTATGGGTATTTTAGTCTGAAGATGACTAACTTGCATTTACTTGCAGTTGATGGGTTGTGGTTAGATAGCCAACACTAATTGATAAATTGGTAATATAGGAATAAAAAATTGGTTTTAAATTATTCATAATTTTTAATTGAGTTTTTAATTGGTTTTTATTTTTAATTAAAGGGTTTTTGAATAAGGCATTTAATTGATTTTTTTTTTTGGGGGGTTCTTAGGGTTATATTAATAATTTAAGGGGGAAGCCATAGGCTATACAGTCTAAAATAACATAGTTCACAATAAAGGAATATAAAGAGGCTTGATATAGGGAAAATTGATTAAAATAGTCATTTTTAATCAAAGTAGGGTTAGAGAGTAGTGTTAGAAAGACTAATGGCAGATGTTAGTACACCTTTTCACATACTGGATTAAGCAAAAGACACCCACCTTACGAGAAGAAAAGTACAGCTTAGGGGTGTTTATCCTCAGCTTTCAGTGATCATCTAGCATGGTGATTATGGCATCAGAGATGAAGACGAATACAAGCAGAAACGGACTTGATGAAGATGAATTCAAAACTCCAGAAGGAAGGAAAACCGGGGATGTCTGGGAACTTAAAGAAGATGAGGATGATGAAGATGAGAGTGATTTGAGAGAGGGTCATGGGTGGATATGACTCTGTGATCAGAAGGAAGTTGGCAAGAGAGAAACGAAGAAGGATACACGAGATTTGATCTCTGATGAAAGTTGAACGAAGAAGGGGACAAGAGATTCGAGTTCTGATGAAGAAAGCGATGAAGATTTGGAGATTAAAGGGCTACCGACGTTAAGGCTAATCTAAAGATGGTGCTGGCTAAAGCTAAAACTGGCGAGTGTAGAGAGTATAGAGATATTGTTATCCACGTCGGCACCAACGATGTTAGGATGAAACAGTCAGAGGTCACCAAGTGCAACATAGCTTCAGCGTGTAAATCAGCTAGAAAGATGTGTCGGCATCGAGTAATTGTCTCTGGCCCCCTCCCAGTTAGGGGAAGTGACGAAGCTCTACAGCAGAGTCTCAGCACTTAATCGCTGGTTGAAAACTGTTTTCTGCCCCTCCCAAAAGATAACATTTGTGGATAATTGGCCCTCTTTCTGGGACTCACCCACAAACAGGACCAAGCCTGACCTGCTGAGGAGTGACGGACTCCATCCTAGCTGGAGGGGTGCTCTCCTCTTATCTACCAACATAGATAGGGGCTCTAACTCCTCTAGCCCCACAGTGAAATAGGTGCAGGCCAGGCAGCAGGCTGTTAGCCAACCTGCCAGCTTAGTGGAGTCTGCCAATAGCACAGTCAGTGTAGTCAGCTCAGCCATACCCATTGAGACTGTGTCTGTGCCTCGATCTAGGTTGGGCAAAACTAAACATGGCGGGTGTTCACCCTAGCAATCTTATTAGGATAAAGACCTCCTCCATTCCTGCCATTATTGAAAGAGATCGTGATACCTCACATCTCAAAATAGGGTTACTTAATGTTAGATCCCTCACTTCAAAGGCAGTCATAGTCAATGAACTAATCACTGATCATAATCTTGATGTGATTGGCCTGACTGAAACATGGCTTAAGCCTGATGAATTTGCTGTGTTAAATGAGGCCTCACCTCCTGGTTACACTAGTGACCATATTCCTCGTGCATCCCGCAAAGGCGGAGGTGTTGCTAACATTTACGATAGCAAATTTCAATTTACAAAAAAAAAATGGCGTTTTCATCTTTTGAGCTTCTAGTCATGAAATCTATGCAGCCTACTCAATCACTTTTTATAGCTACTGTTTACAGGCCTCCTGGGCCATATACAGCGTTCCCTCTCTGAGTTTCCTGAATTCCTATCAGACCTTGTAGTCATAGCAGATCATATTCTAATTTTTGGTGATTTTAATATTCACATGGAGAAGTCCACAGACCCACTCCAAAAGTCTTTCGGAGCCATTATCGACTCAGTGGGTTTTGTCCAACATGTCTCTGGACCTACTCACTGCCACAGTCATACTCTGGACCTAGTTTTGTACCATGGAATAAATGTTGTAGATCTTAATGTTTTTTCCACAAAATCCTGGACTATCGGACCACCATTTTATTACGTTTGCAATCGCAACAAATAATCTGCTCAGACCCCAACCAAGGAGCATCAAAAGTCGTGCTATAAATTCTCAGACAACACAAAAATTCATTGATGCCCTTCCAGACTCCTTCTGCCTACCCAAGGACGTCAGAGGACAAAAATCAGTTAACCACTTAACTGAGGAACTCAATTTAACCTTGCGCAATACCCTAGATGCAGTTGCACAAAAAAAAAAAAAAAACATTTGTCATAAGAAACTAGCTCCCTGGTATACAGAAAATACCCGAGCTTTGAAGCAAGCTTCCAGGAAATTGGAACGGAAATGGCGCCACACCAAACTGGAAGTCTTCCGACTAGCTTGGAAAGACAGTACCGTGCAGTACCGAAGAGCCCTCACTGCTGCTCGATCATCCTACTTTTCCAACTTAATCGAGGAAAATAAGAACAATCCAAAATTTCTTTTTGATACTGTTGCAAAGCTAACTAAAAAGCAGCATTCCCCAAGAGAGGATGGCTTTCACTTCAGCAGTGATAAATTCATGAACTTCTTTGAGGAAAAGATCATGACCATTAGAAAGCAAATTACGGACTCCTCTTTGAATCTGCGTATTCCTCCAGGGCTTAGCTGTCCTGGATCTGCACAGCTCTGCGAGGGCCTGGGATTGGAGAGACACTTAAGTGTTTTAGTACTATATCTCTTGACACAATGATGAAAATAATCATGGCCTCTAAACCTTCAAGCTGCATACTGGATCCTATTCCTACTAAACTGCTGAAGGAGCTGCTTCCTGTGCTTGGCCCTCCTATGTTGAACATAATAAACAGCTCTCTATCCACCGGATGTGTACCAAACTCACTAAAAGTGGCAGTGATAAAGCCTCTCTTGAAAAAGCCAAACCTTGACCCGGAAAATATAAAAAACTATCGGCCTATATCGAATCTTCCATTCCTCTCAAAAATTTTAGAAAAAGCTGTTGCGCAGCAACCTCACTGCCTTTCTGAAGACAAACAATGTATACGAAATGCTTCAGTCTGGTTTTAGACCCCATCATAGCACTGAGACTGCACTTGTGAAGGTGGTAAATGACCTTTTAATGGCGTCAGACCGAGGCTCTGCATCTGTCCTCGTGCTACTAGACCTTAGTGCTGCCTTTGACACCATCGATCACCACATTCTTTTGGAGAGACTGGAAACCCAAATTGGTCTACACGGACAAGTTCTGGCCTGGTTTAGATCCTACCTGTCGGAAAGATATCAGTTTGTCTCTGTGAATGGTCTGTCCTCCGACAAATCAACTGTACATTTCGGTGTTCCTCAAGGTTCCGTTTTAGGACCACTATTGTTTTCACTATATATTTTACCTCTTGGGGATGTTATTCGAAAACATAATGTTAACTTTCACTGCTATGCGGATGACACACAGCTGTACATTTCAATGAAGCATGGTGAAGCCCCAAAATTGCCCTCGCTAGAAGCCTGTGTTTCAGACATAAGGAAGTGGATGGCTGAAAACTTTTTACTTTTAAACTCGGACAAAACAGAGATGCTTGTTCTAGGTCCCAAGAAACAAAGAGATCTTCTGTTAAATCTGACAATTAATCTTGATGGTTGTAAAGTCGTCTCAAATAAAACTGTGAAGGACCTAGGCGTTACTCTTGACCCTGATCTCTCTTTTGACGAACATATCAAGACTGTTTCAAGGACAGCTTTTTTCCATCTACGTAACATTGCAAAAATCAGAAATTTTCTGTCCAAAAATGATGCAGAAAAATTAATCCATGCATTTGTTACTTCTAGGTTAGACTACTGCAATGCTTCTATTTTCCGGCTACCCGGATAAAGCACTAAATAAACTTCAGTTAGTGCTAAATACGGCTGCTAGAATCCTGACTAGAACCAAGAAATTTGATCATATTACTCCAGTGCTAGCTTCCCTACACTGGCTTCCTGTTAAGGCAAGGGCTGATTTCAAGGTTTTACTGTTAACCTATAAAGCGTTACATGGGCTTGCTCCTACCTATCTTTCCGAGTTGGTCCTGCCGTACATACCAATACGTACGCTACGGTCACAAGACGCAGGCCTCCTAATTGTCCCTAGAATTTCTAAGCAAACAGCGGGAGGCAGGGCTTTCTCCTATAGATCTCCATTTTTATGGAACAGTCTGCCTACCCATGTGAGAGACGCAGACTCGGTCTCAACCTTTAAGTCTTTACTGAAGACTTATCTCTTCAGTAGGTCATATGATTGAGTGTAGTCTGGCCCAGGAGTGTGAAGGTGAACGGAAAGGCTGGAGCAACGAACAGCCCTTGCTGTCTCTGCCAGGCCGGTTCCCCTCTCCACTGGGGTTCTCTGCCTCTAACCCTGTTGCAGGGGCTGAGTCACTGGCTTGCTGGTGCTCTTTCATGCCGTCCCTGGGAGGGGTGCGTCACTTGAGTGGGTTGAGTTACTGACGTGATCTTCCTGTCTGGGTTGGCGCCCCCCTTGGTTTGTGCTGTGGTGGAGACCTCTGTGGGCTATACTCGGCCTTGTCTCAGGATTGTAAGTTGGTGGTTGGGGATATCCCTCTAGTGGTGCGGGGGGCTGTGCTTTGGCGGAGTGGGTGGGGTTATATCCTTCCTGTTTGGCCCTGTCCGGGGTTTCTTCGGATGGGGGCCACAGTGTCTCCGGACCGCTCCTGTCTCAGCCTCCAGTATTTATGCTGCAGTAGTTTATGTGTCGGGGGGCTGGGGTTAGTTGGTTATACCTGGAGTACTTCTCCTGTCTTATCCAGTGTCCTGTGTGAATTTAAGTATGCTCTCTCTAATTCTCTCGTTCTCTCTTTCTCTCTGAGAACCTGAGCCCTAGGACCAAACGTCAGGACTACCGGGCATGATGACACCTTGCTGTCCCCAGTCCGCCTGGCCTTGCTGCTATTCCAGTTTCAACTGTTCTGCCTGCGGTTATGGAACCCCTACCTGTCCCAGACCTGCTGTTTTCAACTCTTAATGATCGGCTATGAAAAGCCAACTGAGATTTATTCCTGATTATTATTTGACCATGCTTGTCACTTATGAACATTTTTGAACATCTTGGCATGGTTCTGTTATAATCTCCACCCGGCACAGCCAGAAGAGGACTGGCCACCCCTCATAGCCTGGTTCCTCTCTAGGTTTCTTCCTAGGTTTTGCCTTTCTAGGGGAGTTTTTCCTAGCCACCGTGCTTCTACACCTGCATTACTAGCTGTTTGGGGTTTTAGGCTGGGTTTCTGTACAGCACTTCGAGATATTAGCTGATGTAAGAAGGGCTATATAAAATAAAATTGATTGATTGATTGATAAAGGTGCTTTATTTTCAAGAGGAGTTTGTCCTACAAGGACAGACACAGAATTGACGAGAAGAAAAGTAAGAAGATGATGGAAGATGATATTTCGAGGACAGAACTTAGAACTAAGGTTGAAGAATACTGATATGTCAACGACGAGAAGGAACAGGACCAAGAAAACCTGCTGAGAAAATAATCCCAAGAGTTGGAGAAGGAGAAAATAAGTTTTGGTTATGAAGAATCAGAATGAACCAAATCAACAATCACGGGTTACAGCTTCAACTGAACAATATCAAATGCAATTGTACCAGCCAAGGGGGGTACCAGATGTTCCATATCCACAATCAGTTTCTGGACAGACACAGAATGAGAGGAAGAGGATGAGAAGACTTAGGAGGAGGAAGATTTCGGCTACACTTCCAGCAACTCTCAGACTTTACCTGGGATGGAAATGCGCCAGGAGAAAACAACAGAGGAAGATGAAGGAGCAAGTGAAGATCACCTGTTCTAGAAGAGATGGAGGGGGGTGTCCGCTGAGAGAATCGATTAGAGAAGAAGAGAAAATAGCTAACAATTGAAGTAAAAACAACCGACCATTGGAAGTGATAGTGAATAGGGGAAAACTTATCTGTGTTCAGCCTAAAGAGGTTAAACATCTCACTAATTGATAACTAATTAGGATAGTGATTTGAGGTAGTAAAACAGTTACTTACTCTTAAGGTACTAATATTAGAAGATGCTGTTATGGCAGTGTTGGGAAGAGATGCATGGTTTGAATTGAATTGTACAATAAAATGTACACTAGACGACTGTCTATTAGACGATCTGTCTGGGAAAATAAAGTTAAAAGGGGGTGACTATTATTCTGGGTTACATTCTTACACTAAGGGATTTCAGGCTAGGCTAAAAGGTGTTTAGTCGTTTTGCCAAGTCTGTGTGTAATGAGTCAGAAGCAGGTGGGGAACTTTCCCAATCACATATTCTACAAATTTGGTGGTAAGGGATTTTGTGAAAATCAGGGGAACAGGTTTTAAAGGTTATGAGAGAAAAGATCAGATTAAAATAAGTTAGGAGTAGATTAGGGTTGAAGGAACTCTGAGACAGTAAGCTAAGTTTCAAAGTTAGTAGTAAGACAGAGAGAGAACAGGGATGAAGGACATTTTAAAGTTTGGTGGGAAGATATGGTAGGAGTTTAGATCTGATAGGGGCAAATGCATTGAGAAAGTATGTGTTGCTGAATGATAAGAGAAGATTGAGGGTGATTGAGTATCTATATTTACAGTTCCCAGCAGGGAGATCAAGGTAATTATGGGTGTATTTTGTGTAATCAAAAGTTTGAAAGTCAGGGATTTAGAGAAAGGACTGAGATTTGGGGAAAAAGTGACACTAGTGGTGATAGATGGAAGGACAAGCAAAGACAACTTTTATATTGGGGGAAAAACTAGGAGTAACTAAGGACATTCACACTTCAGTCTATTATAACAACAGTGAGAAGCAAGTTAACTCTTTCAACATTGATAGGTATTAAAGTCATAAATATATCGCATTTGATTATAAGGGAACCAATACAGCACCAATTTTAGGGGGAAACATACTTATTAGGGTTTAGGATGGGGACGTTTCTCCCATATGGAGAGATAATTATGGAGAATAAGTATTGTTATCAGGACCAGGAGTAAAAGGAGGTATAGTTTAGAAGAGGGTTAGGAGTGACTGTTCACTTATGTTGCGTAATGTTACAGAGAAAGGTCAGGGAGAATATTTGTATACTTATCTAGTGCAAGCATTAGAAGTTGTTCCGGTTAGGAATTATTGGTTAAAGGGCTATGTAATTCATAAAGTAACGCTTATAATGGAAGAGTTAAGGTTTGTAGCCTCCACAGTCACCAAAGGAGTTCAGGAAGAGTAGATTACAGTCACTCCAACAGTAGATAAGACACAGAGGATAATGGGAATGGGAACTTTTGCACTAGAAGTAATTAGGGTTGATACAGCAGCTAAATCAACTACTTTAATGGTAACTTTGGAAGGGATTAGTGATACGATGGCAATAGCAAAAGAGGGAGTATGACATCGACAACAACTTTTCTGAAATTAAATGGGGGATTGTAGACTCATGGGTTGTGTTACGGATGGAGAGTGCTGTCAATGATAGTACGAATGGGGTTAAAATAGGAGAACAGATAGTAGTAGAGAGAATATAGATTCATCATGGAGGACAGGATGAGGTCTTTGATTTTGATGACAGACAGGGAGAGGTATCTGATCAGTACCGCTCGTTCTTCTGTTGTGGAAATTAGAGATAGATTAACTCATTCTGTAAGATCAGTGAGGAATCTTGAAGGTCCATGTCTGTTGAGGATTCCAGCACCAGACATGTTAGACGGTCGCGCGGCCTCTATCAGGTGTGGTTCAGTCTTATGATTTGTCATAACTGTGGTATCAGCAACAGTCATTGACAGATAGAATAATGTCGTTGTCAGAACAGTGGTTTAAGCCTAGGGTTAGGTGGAATTGGGTTAAGTGAATTAATATGGGAATTGTTAAATGGGAAAGGAAAAGCAGGTAACAACAGAATCCTGAAGTATTCAGGTGAAACATTGAGGGCTAAAAAGTTGTTTTATTCTAATAAAACATATGAGGTAAGGGGTGTGTTTATGGGAAGATCAGATTGGGATGTTATATGATAACTTTGGATAAGCATGACCTTAAGGGTAGTAATGAGAAATATGTTACTTTTTAGGTAGCAGGTAGTAAGAAAAGCAGGACTTTGATGGTTAAACAATTAGCTTTTGACTGACAATGTGACTATGGAGAATTTTAGAGATATTTGGTGGGTTTGTGATGATAAAATATATATTCTTACATTATGAATGGACAGGATTTGGTTACATGTCAACGTTGAAGCTTCCATATGAGGCTTTTACTATTAAAAGAGGAGTAGCACCGAACACAGATCAATTTGAAACTAGAGTTCAAAATAGGATGAAAAGCGACATGTCATAGGCTTCAAGCCTATCATTGAAGAATAAGTCTAAGGGAGAAGGGGGGACTTTATTCATGGTATGGTGTAACATTTGGGAAGATCATATTGATAAATATTAGTTATACTTTGAGTCCAGATAGTTCAGATAATATTGGGGTTATAGAGGCATTGAAGGAAATAAGGGATGCATTTGGAAGACTTGGTTGCAAGATCAATTAGGCCAGTAGGGGCAGTGATGGGTCAGATTTTAGTTTCAGCTTTGATAACACTGTGATGTTTGTAATTTGTTACTGACCTTTGAGAAAGTTATGATATGGAGATAGGTTGGAGAGTGATGCCTGGAGACAACACTCAGATGCAGGTGTTGACTGTTCCTGATCTGGATAAAGATGGACACGTGGAACTGATGGATAAATATCATTTTTTTTTTTTTTTATGAGTTGATTATTTTTCGATTTTTTCCAATATTGGGGTGATTTTGATATGATTTATGAATCAAAGGGGGGGAATAGGTTTATGTGATTCATACATCATTTATATATCATTTTTTTAAATTCTTAGGTGAAATTGAGGTTTAATTTGAAAGTGTTTGTTTTGCAAAAGATACTGTTTGGTTGTTTCTTTTCTTTTCATTCCAGACGCATTTGGGGGAACATGTGGAGATTGAAATACTCAAACAAAGACAATATGAAGGGACAATATGACTGGAGGAGATGAAACAAGGAGGGTGTGGCTGATTCCATCATCAACAAGTCCATTGGAAGAGGACACTACAGGGAGATGAAGTGTAGTGGACTACATTCCAGTGTTTGCAATGAAATATAGACATGTGTAATACATAATTGTGTAATAGTCTCAGGGATTAATTTTTGTAGAATGATGTTTGATGTAATTGGATACATGGGAGGATCTTAGATGTTTTTGTTTATTTCGTGAATGTTTAGGGACAGAGAGGCTAGGAAGGGGAGAGTTTCATTGTACGGTCCTATGGGTTGACCAGCCGTACAATGGATGTTTATGGATAGGAGTTTGTTTGCAGGGGCTTACATGTGTATTTAATTGCATCATAGTTTCAAAATGCATTTACATGGTTAATGAGTTATCTGGAGTACCGACGGTGGTTGCCTGGGGCAGAGGGACCGTGAGAGAATTTTACTGTCTTGATTGATATGGATGGATGGCTGCCAGACAGTTTTTCGCTCTTACACTCCATAGAGATTTCTTCATATGTCATAGTAATGTATTCACACTTCATAAACAGGTATTTCATAGAAAGGTATTTACACTCTAGAGGAGAATGGTTTTGGTTTAATGTTAAAGATACTCAATAAGATAAATTGTTACTAGTCATAATCCTATTCTGTTTGTTTTCGAGACGTTTAGTTCGTCTCGAAAGGGGGAATATAGTATCTGAAAATTATGCCTTTGTTAATGTTTTCATGAAGAAATGGAATGTGTTTATGTTAGTATCCAGAGGGAAGGTTTTAGGTGTAACGCCACATCCAGTAGACCGGAAGTGTCTTGGAGACTGGGGATTGGCCAGAAGAGGTCAGCTTCATTGTTATAAATAGGGGGTTAGGCGAGGAAGACGTCAGAACGGCCATAGCAATTGGGGAGCCGTTTTCCGGGTGTCATGTCACCTGTCATTTATGCTGTAAACCTCGTGATTTTATTAAAAGCCTCTAACACGATGCAGCATAAAACGGACTCTTTGTTGACGGCAATAATTGCCACCACTCATCATATACGACATAGCCCTTACATAGCCTGGAGGTGTGTTGGGTCATTGTCCTGTTGAAAAACAAATGATACTCCCACTAAGTTCAAACCAGATGGGATGGCGTATCGCTGCAGAATGCTGTGGTAGCCATGCTGGTTAAGTGTGCCTTGAATTCTAAATAAATCACAGACAGTGTCACCAGCAAAGCACCCCCACACCATAACACCTCCTCCTCCATGCTTTACGGTGGGAAATAAACATGCGATCATCCGTTCACCCACAACGCGTCTCACAAAGAGACGGTGGCTGGAACCAAAAATCTCCAATTTGGACTCCAGACCAAAGGACAAATTTCCACCGGTCTAATGTCCATTTCTTGTGTTTCTTGGCCCAAGCAAGTCTCTTCTTCTTATTGGTGGCCTTTAGTAGTGGTTTCTTTGCAGCAGTTCGACCATGAAGGACTGATTCACACAGTCCCCTCTGAACAGTTGATGTTGAGGTGTGTCTGTGACTTGAACTCTGAAGCATTTATTTGGGCTGCAATTTCTGAGGCTGGTAACTCTAATGAACTTATCCTCTGCAGCAGAGGTAACTGGGTTTTCCATTCCTGTGGCGGTCCTCATGAGAGCCAGTTTCATCATAGAGCTTGATGGTTTTTTGCGACTGCACTTTTAAGAAACTTTCAAAGTTCTTGAAATGAGTGACTGATCTTCATGTCTTAAAGTAATGATGGACTGTTGTTTCTCTTTGCTTATGTGAGCTGTTCTTGCCATAATATGAACTTGGTCTTTTACCAAATAGGGCTGTCTTCTGTATACCCCCCTTACCTTGTCACAACACAACTGATTGAATCAAACGCATTAAGAAGGAAAGAAATTCCACAAATTAACTTTTAAGAAGGCACACCTGTTTATTGAAATGCATTCCAGGTGACTTCCTCATGAAGCTGGTTGAGAGAATGTCAAGAGTGTGCAAAGCTGTCTTCAAGGCAAAGGGTGGCTATTTGAAGAATCACAAATATTTTTTTCGACCTCAGGAAGAGTAGCTGCTGCCTTGCGAGCAGCTAATGGGGATCCTAATGAATACAAATACTTTTTTGGTTACTACATGACTCCATATGTGTTATTTCATAGTTTTGATGTCTTCACTATTATTCTACAATGTAGAGCATATAAAAAATTAAGAAAAACCCTTGAATGAGTAGGTGTTCTAAAACTTTTGACCGGTAGTGTATGTAAATGAGATTTTTCTTTATTTAATTTAAATAGATTTATGCACAACAGCATTCTATCCAAGCTTGGAGAGAGCACGAGGAGGGTTCATGTCATGCAGGTTCAGGTAGCAGCTACAGGACAGTTGTATATTATTTTTTAAAATCTATTAGTAGCTGATTAGTATACATGGAACATTTATTTTAAAATCTGCAATGTTTGAATGTCCAGTTTTAATTACTGAACAATAAATGACATTATTACCACCAGCCAGCAGGCTATAAAATTGCAGCATTACGACACCGTGTATAGATTTCGTGAAATGTTAGGCCCCGTGTAGTTCAGTTGGTAGAGCATGTCGTTTGCAACACCAGGGTTGTGGGTTCGATTCCCACGGGGGCCAGTATGAAAAAATAAATAGCGTCTGCTAAATGACTAAAATGTTTAACATGAGAAAATGACGACCAAATAGAGACCTACCAATTAGCTAAAGCAAAGCTTTACATTCTCTTGCACCACAGGAACCCTATCATCGATTAATTAGGCATGCAGCCGCATAGACATGTCTCTATTTCAGCACGATGTACAGCGATCGGTTTGTGAGTGGATATCTGGCTGAAACATTCAATGTTATTTTATATATAGAGGCCCAAAGTCCAACCTTGCGGGGTCCAGAGAAACTGCGTTAACTTTAGAAAATGAGTTACTAAAAGCAGAAGGCTTCCTAAGACTGGAGTATTATTTGTATGTTGGCCGAATCCCAACGTTTAAGTTGAACGGAAGTGAAGGCGGAGCCTGGCTCTTTTTTCTTGTGACTTTACGCTCCGTGCAGAGTAGAACACCAGACAACATGATTGAACAAAGGAGGAATGTTAAAATTATATCGGACTGTAACTTTTGAAAATGAGCTAAGCAGACTACTGCTGTATTATTATTTGTATGTTGGCGGAAGTCCTATTTTTCATTCGAACGGAAGTGAAGGTGGAGTTACATGTTCTCTATTCTCCATTTTGTCTTTAGGCAGAGAGTCGCATGTTGAAATATAACGTCTCGGTCCTCTACCTCCCTGATCTAAAAGGTCCGTAGACTAGAGATACACATCTAGTTAACTTCGCCTGAACTCTGCAATCGACCATAAACACACGTTTCTACAATGAATCAGGTGAGTTTAGATTAATTTAATCATTTTTATAACGTGTCTTCGTGGCCTACTTTCTGCTTTTACACTGCGCGCATTTAATGGTCCTTGACTTTTGGAAAATCATTTGTGTAGTTTAGCTGGTTACTCGTAGGCAGGCCCGGCGGCAGGATGAACTCGGCAAGGGAGCATCAGAAATGACTAAGGGGGCACAACTATTTTCGCTTGCTAATAACACAGGATCGATAATAATCGATAGTACAATTACACACAATGTATTTGCAGCCACGCACGGCTGTCTTGCAGCAAGAATACAGGCTACTGCACCGCTTTACAAACATGGACAATCCATAAATAGCAAGTCATGACAATGCTACACAGTTACATGCACAATACCGAACAATCCAATGCAAAACAGTTGCTAATTACCGTAATAACACTAACTCATGCCAATACAATGCATTTCCAATCGCGGAAAGCAAACAATAATGCACTACCAATGACTTATCGGTACAATGCAGCTAGTTGGAGCTTGCCAGTTGGCTGTAGGCTACTCCACTAGCAGCTTGCCAGTTGGCTGTAGGCTACTCCACTAGCAGCTTACCAGTTGGCTCTAGGCTACTCCACTAGCATCTTGCCAGTTGGCTGTAGGCTACTCCACTAGCAGCTTGCCAGTTGGCTGTAGGCTACTCCACTAGCAGCTTGCCAGTTGGCTGTAGGCTACTCCACTAGCAGCTTGCCAGTTGGCTGTAGGCTACTCCACTAGCAGCTTGCCAGTTGGCTGTAGGCTACTCCACTAGCAGCTTACCAGTTGGCTGTAGGCTACTCCACTAGCAGCTTGCCAGTTGGCTGTAGGCTACTCCACTAGCAGCTTGCTAAAAACTGTAAGCAAGCTAGCCTTTTAGCTTCCCACAGATTTAGATGTGGCTTAGTGTTGTAGGTTACGGTCTTGCTGAAAGGTGAGTTCCTCTCCCAGTGTCTGGTGTAAAGCAGACTGAAGCAGTCTTTCCTCTAGGATCTCCCGTTTCGTTTCATCCTGTAAAACTCCCCAGTCTTTGACGATGTCAAGCATTTCCTTACCATGATGCAGCCATCACCATGCTTGAAAATAAGGAGGCAGTTACTCAGTGATATTATGTTGGATTTTACCCAAACTTAAGGCTTTGCATTTAGGCCCAAAAAGTGAATTCATTTGCCCTGTTAATTCTTTAGCAGTATTACTTTAGTGCCTTGTTGCAAACAAGATCTGGAATATTTATATTCTCCTTTCACTTTGTCATTATTGTGAATAGTCACATGTACAGGGTTGCAGGTGGTCACTGTGGTCTAAGGCACTGCATCGCACTGCGTCGTCCAGGGTAGGGGAGGGAATGGCCGGCAGGGATGTAGCTCAGAGCATGTCGTTTGCAACGGCAGGGTTGTGGGTTCGATTCCCATGGGGGGGCCAGTATGAAAAACTAGTCACATGTACAGTGTTGCAGGTAATTATTGTGAATAGTCACATGTACAGGGTTGCAGGTGGTCATTATTGGGGATTATTGTGAATAGTCACATATACAGGGTTGCATTTAGTCATTATTGGGGATTATTGCGAATAGTCAAATGTACAGGGTTGCAGGTAGTCATTATTGGGGATTATTGTGAATAGTCAAATTTACAGGGTTAAAGGTGGTCGTTATTGTGAATAGTCACATGTACAGGGTTGCAGGTGGTCATTATTGGGGATTATTGTGAATAGTCACATGTACAGGGTTGCAGGTGGTCATTATTGTGGATTATTGTGAATAGTCACATGTACAGGGTTGCAAGTGGTCATTATTGTGGATTATTGTTAATAGTCACATGTACAGGGTTGCAGGTAGTCATTATTGGGGATTATTGTGTATAGTCACATGTATAGGGTTGCAGGTGGTCATTATTGGGGATTATTGTGAACATCTTTGACGTGTCTGGGTGGCTTAATACACCATACACAACATCATTATTAACAGAGGACGGGTTAGTCATTCATGTCACACAATTACTATTTTAGTTATTGTTTTGTATTTGTTTGTACAAATTTGTAGAATTTTGTTTTTACTTATAAAAATTATAATCAAATCTATTTCAATCCCACTTTTTAAAGCAACAAAATGTGAAAAAAGTTATAGTTGGTGTAGACTTTCCATAGGAACTGCATAGCCTAATAATATTTAGGAAGTTAATTTCCTTGGGAAGATAACTGCCGTGCTTCTCCATCCATTCATATATAGACTACTCTATTTAATTGAGACCAAACACTCACCTAATCTGGCACGCCCAACTAGGAGAGGAGAGGTATGGCTGCTGAACTAGGAGAGGTATGGCTGCTGAACTAGGACAGGAGAGGTATGGCTGCTGAACTAGGAACGGGAGAGGTATGGCTGCTGAACTAGGACGGGAGAGGTATGGCTGCTGAACTAGGACAGGAGAGGTATGGCTGCTGAACTAGGAGAGAGAGGCTGCTGAACTAGGAGAGGAGAGGAGAGGTATGGCTGCTGAACTAGGAGAGGAGAGGTATGGCTGCTGAACTAGGACGGGGAGAAGTATGGCTGCTGAACAAGGACGGGGAGAGGTATGGCTGCTGAACTAGGACGGGAGAGGTATGGCTGCTGAACTAGGACAGGAGAGGTATGGCTGCTGAACTAGGAGAGGAGAGGTATGGCTGCTGAACTAGGACGGGAGAGGTATGGCTGCTGAACTAGGACGGGAGAGGTATGGCTGCTGAACTAGGAGAGGAGAGATATGGCTGCTGAACTAGGACAGGAGAGGTATGGCTGCTGAACTAGGACAGGAGAGGTATGGCTGCTGAACTAGGACAGGAGAGGTATGGCTGCTGAACTAGGAGAGGAGAGGTATGGCTGCTGAACTAGGACAGGAGAGGTATGGCTGCTGAACTAGGACAGGAGAGGTATGGCTGCTGAACTAGCAGAGGAGAGGCTGCTGAACTAGGACAGGAGAGGTATGGCTGCTGAACTAGGAGAGGAGAGGAGAGGTATGGCTGCTGAACTTGAAACAGCAAGAAAGATGAGCGGTCCGTTGCACTTTCTCTTGACCTACGTTTTGCACGTAGGATATAGCCTGTCTTTTAGGAGCGGGAATATTTTCAGTCAGAGACAAATAAATGGATAATTAATATATATTGAGAAGGAGAAGACTCAACGCTCGATCCCCATGTTGCGCCTTTTGCTTTATATTGATAATCACATTTTGGGATTTCACCTCGACTCACGTTGGTTGAGTCGTCCCCAACTTATTTCTATTAACAGACACTGTAGTAAACTATAGCCTAATTATATTTAAGTGAATTTCCTTGGAAAGATAACTGCCATGTCATTTATTCTCCCATTCATAGGTAGCCTGGTAGGCTAGTGTGTGAATAATTTGACAGAGGTGCTTTTAGTACAATAGCTAGGCTAACGCATACACAGCAGAAAGACACCGTTTCCAAATAATCTGTGGGACAAGTATATTTATCACAACGTTTTCTGTCTGACCACCCTTAACATGAAAAATACGGACCGCGCTGCAATGATCTCTGTCGGAGCCCGCAGCCCTCTACCTCCAAACATCTTTGTTGTACCATTTGAAAGTGGAAAGAAATATATACAGTACCAGTCAAAAGTTTGGACACACCTACTCATTCAAGGGTTTTTCTTTATTTGTACGTTGTATAATAATAGTGAAGATATCAAAACTATGAAATAACACATATGGAATGATGTAGTAACCAAGAAAGTGTTAAACAGATCAAAATATGTGATGTTTGAGATTCTTCAAATAGCCACCCTTTGCCTTGAAGACAGATTTGCACACTTGGCATTCTCTCAACCAGCTTCATGAGGTAGTCACCTGGAATATATTCTGATTTGTTTAACACTTTGTTGGTTAGAACATTATTCCATATGTGTTATTTCATAGTTTGGATGTTATTACATTTTCGTACATTTGTCAGCCAAAACATGACACCCACCCTTTTTTTATGTGTTCTATCGCAAACTGTCATCAACATGAAGCTTTCCAACGTAACATCAACTATCCAATCAAAGCCACATTGACAATTTGAAATTATCACATCAATTACAAAAAATTACAATTTAATATATTTCAATCCCACTTTGTAACGTAATAAAATGTGAAAAAGGTTCAAGGGAGGGCAGACGTTCTAAAGGCAATGTATTATATTAGGTTAACATTTCAAAATAGTCTGATGCATATCTTGTAGATCAGATCAAATAGCCTGTAGATCAGATCAAGGAACGCTGTCTATACTTCCATCCCTTTTGTTATTGGCTGATTCCATCGCCAGAAATGCCCAATAATATTCCTGGAATTCTCACATAGAAACGTAATTGGGGTCTAAAATAAAAATAAGCTAAATCAATTTGCCCTTTTTCCCGAAATGTCCTATTGGTCTGAAGTGTAAGATATTGGTTTCTCCAGTGGGAGCCCCGGGTTCATATCGTGCGTGTTACATACAGTTACAATATTTTAGCGCTGCAAATCTGCGTAGCAAGCAAACAGACAATGTGTATTATTTTTAACATGCTGTGAAAGTAGTACTCACTTTTAGGAATGGGTAATCGTTTACAAGTTACAAGCTATATCATAAACCCATCGTTGTTCAACGGACCGGAATGAAGAAGCAGAGTTTGGAGAATTTTTTTGGGGTGTCCATTAAGTCTTAAACAGCAAGGGGCATTGTTTCCACTCCTAACCGTCGCTCTCTCACTAGAAGGGGCTTATCATCTGGGAAGGCTAACCAACATCATGATGCTGACGAGGCAGAGACGAGTCTCTCCCAGATCAGAACACCTCAAGAAACACCAGCATAGACTTACAGGGAAGAAACCTCACCGCTGCTTTGACTGTGGAAAGAGTTTCACCTCTTCAGCAGGACTTAAAACACACCAGAGAATACACACAGGAGAGAAGCCTTTTGGTTGTGATCAGTGTGGGGAAGAGATTCACTCAGTCAGGAAGCCTGGCTGGACACAAGAGAATACACACAGGAGAGAAACCTTACAGCTGTGATCAATGTGGGAAGAGTTTTCCTAGATCAGACCAGCTTGTAATACACCAGAGAACACACACTGGAGAGAAGCCTTACCACTGCAACTGTGGGAAGAGTTTTGCTCAATCGGGAAATCTGATAAAGCACCAGCGCATACACACAGGAGAGAAATCTTACAGCTGTGATCAATGTGGGAAGAGTTTTCCTAGGTCAGACAAGCTGGTAATACACCAGAGAACACACACTGGAGAGAAGCCTTACCACTGTTCTGACTGTGGAATGAGCTTAGCCACTTCACAAGGACTTCTACTACACAAGAGAACACACACTGGGGAGAAACCTTATAGCTGTGATCAATGTGGGAGGAGATTCACTCATTCAGGAAGCCTGGCTGAACACAAGATAATACACACAGGAGAGAAACCTTTTGGTTGTGATCAGTGTGGGAAGAGATTCACTCGGTCAGGAAGCCTGGCTTTATACAAGAGAAAACACCACACTGTTGGGTAACCTTTCTACTTTTGTTAGCTCAATCCAGTTAATGGTAGACTAGTGTACACGCACCGGTGAGAAGCGCTACAGGGTGAGTTTTGTCACCTCAAGCTTTCTTAATGTGGCCTTCCTTAGTGTAATTTGATGTACTGTCAACAAGGGGTCCACCCTCTGAAAACTGTAACTATCCATTATTTCCAGATTTCTATTAATTGCAATGTGAGTGAAATAGTCTGTGTTTGAATGGTGTGGGCGTACGTACCCCAACAACAGAATGGTGTGGGTGTTTCCCAACAACAGGATTGGTCAGCTCAGAGAAAGCAGGGGCGGTAGCTCCTCCCCGTCTCTCTGCAAGTCTATCGTTAGGGTTAAGGCAAGGGTCCGTTTAACATGTTGACTAGTTGGGATGTGGTCAGAAAAGTCCCTTAAGTCGCTGCCGTCCCACAGTCTGTTGACAGATGCTATGATACCAATTAGTATGTTCACCAGAGATTACAGAAATGTTGGCAGGTAGATTTCTTTGGTTTGCTTAGCAAGCAAGCTAGAGGGATCTGAAGACTGATAACAATGTCTGAGTACAATTCACCATCACCATGATCAACCCCATCTCACCATCCAGCTCACCTTATTTTGAAATGACATGATATTGTTTGGCAGAATGAACAGTGTAGTGAATATTTTCCCAAACTGCGTTACCCACTCCAGTCAGCAGATGACGATGTGAGTCTTTCAAGAGCTGTTTCCTCCAGTGGACAGGACGCTTTTTCAACAACAACACGGACTCATCAGCCGCCTCGGTAGCTTGCTAGCAAACAAACAAACCACAAAGATTGCTGCTTCAGTTTTTTTAGATATCTTTCCCAGATGTTACTATGGTATACTGAAGTATAATTACAAGCATTCCATTAGTGTCAAAGGCTTTTATTGACAATTACATTAAGTTTAAGCAATGAGTTAATATTTGCAGTGTTGACCCTTCTAGTTCAAGACCTCTTCAATTGCATGCTGTCAATTAACTTCTGGGCCACATCCTGACTGATGGCAGCCCATTCTTGCCTAATCAATGCTTGGAGTTTGTCAGAATTGTTGGGTTTTTGTTTGTCCAACCGCCTCTTTAGGATTGACCACAAGTTCTCAATGGGATTAAGGTCCGGGGATTTTCCTGGGCATGGACCCAACATTTCAATGTTTTGTTCCCGAGCCACTTAGTTATCACTTTTGCCTTATGGCAAGGTGCTCCATCATGCTGGAAAAGGCATTGTTTGTCACCAAACTGTTCTTGGATGGTTGGGAGAAGTTGCTCTCTGAGGATGTGTTGGTACCATTCTTAATTCCTGGCTGTGTTCTTAGGCAAAATTGTGAGTGAGCCCACTCCCTTTGCTGGAAAGCAACCCCACACATGAATGGTCTCAGGATGCTTTACTGTTGGCATGACACAGGACTGATGGTAGCGCTCACCTTGTCTTCTCCGGACAAGCTTTTTTCCGTATGCCCCAAACAATCGGAAAGGGGATTCATCAGAGAAAATGACTATACCCTAGTCCTCAGCAGTTCAATCCCTGTACCTTTTCCAGAATATCAGTCTGTCCCTGATGTTTTTCCTGGAGAGTAGTGGCTTCCTTGCTGCCCTTCTTGACACCAGGCCATCCTCCAAAAGTCTTTGCCTCACTGTGCGTGCAGATGCGCTCACACCTGCCTGTTGCCATTCCTGAGCAAGCTCTGCACTGATGGTGCCCCGATCCCGCAGCTGAATCAACTGTAGGAGATGGTCCTGGCGCTTGCTGGACGTTCTTGGGAAGAACAATGATTTCAAGCACCACCCTCCTTTTAAAGCTTCCAGTCTGTTATTCTAACTCAATCAGCATGACAGGGTGATCTCCAGCCTTGTCCTCGTCAACACTCTCACCTGTGTTGAGAGAATCACTGACATGATGTCAGCTGGTCCTTTTGTGGCAGGGCTGAAATGCAGTGGAAATGTTTTTGGGTGATTAAGTTCATTTTCATGTTAAAATGCAATTAATTGCAATTCATCTGATCACTCTTCATAACAGTCAGGAGTATATGCAAATTGCCATCATAAAAATTGAGGCAGGAGACTTTGTGAAAATTTATATTTGTGTCATTCTCAAAACCTTTGACCAAGACTGTATATTAACAGCAGGGTTTTAAACACAGTCTCTGTGCTTACTAGTTATTACATGTCATATACAGTTGAAGTCGGAAGTTTACATACACTTAGGTTGGAGTCATTAAAAGTCGTTTTTCAACCACTCCACAAATTTATTGTTAACAAACTATAGTTTTGGCAAGTCGGTTAGGACATCTACTTTGTGCGTGACACAAGTAATTTTTCCAACAATTGTTTACAGACAGATTATTTAACTTATAATTCACTATATCACAATTCCAGCGGGTCAGAAGTTTACATACACTATGTTGACTGTGGCTTTAAATAGCTTGGAAAATTCCAGAAAATGATGTCATGGTTTTAGAAGCTTCTGATAGGCTAATTGACATAATTTGAGTCAATTGGAGGTGTACCTGTGGATGTATTTCCAGGCCTGAGGGTGGATATCTGATTAACAGCAGTGAGTTTTAACTATCCCAAAGCTTAGGACCAAGAGGCATGGAGAGCCAGCCTTTAGTTACTATGCCTCCCAGCCTCTGGAATAGCCAGAGAACCTAAGGGGGAAGGAAACTGTGGCATTTTTAAAAATAGATCTTAAACACACCTTTTTAGTGGTGCTTTTCCTCAGGGTGCTTTTTAGTCGTGCATTTTTTATTGTAATTCTTTAGTTTTTTATCCTCTTATATTTGTGTAGTAAATATTTAGTTTTATTTTAATTGTTTTTATTAGTTTTTTTCCTGTGAAGCACATTGTGTTCAATTCCATGTCTGAAATGTGCTGTATAAATAAAGCTTGATTTGATTCTCTATGGTGTTATTAGGTCCCTAATATTGAGTTAGGCCTATAAGGTAAGATAGAGATTTCAATCATATCAGTCTATGATGGTATTGAATTGAAACAACAAGACACTCAACCCCATGGATTATTGTACAACTAATAGCTGTTCTCTAACATGATGAATAACACACAACTAACGTTGCCGGAGAGATTCAACCACAAAGACCAGGGAAGTTTTCCAATGCCTCGCATGGAAGGGCACCTATGGGTAGACGACATTGAATATTCCTTCATTCATTACACTTTGGATGGTGTATCAATATATACCCAGCCACTACAAAGATAGACATCCTTCCTAACTCAGTTGCCGGAGAGGAAGGAAACCATTCAGGGATTTCACAATGAGGCTAATGCTGACTTTTAAACAGTTACAGAGTTTAATGGCTGTGATAGGAGAAAACTGAGAATGGATCAACAACATTGTAGTTACTCCACAATACTAACCTAAATGACAGAGTGAAAAGAAGGAAGCCTGTACATAATAAAAATATTCCAAAACATGTATCCTGTTTGCAACAAGGAACTAAAGTAATAATGCAAAAAAATGTGGCAAAGCAATTAACCTTTTGTCCTGAATACAAAGTGTTATGTTAGGGGCAAATCCAATCGAACACATTACTGACTACCACTTTTCAAAAGTTCAAGCTTAGTGGTGGCTGCATCATGTTATGGGTATGCTTGTAATCATTAAGGACTGGGGAGTTTTTCAGGATAAAAATAAATGGAATGGTGCTAAGCACAGGCAAAATCCTAGAGGGAAACCTGGTTCAGTCTGCTTCCATCAGACACTGGGAGATGCATTCACCTTTCAGCAGGACAATAACCTAAAACACAAGGCCAAATCTACGCTGGAGTTGCTTACCAAGAAGATAATGAATGTTCCTGAGTGGCCGAGTTACAATTTTGACTTAAATCTACTTGAAAATCTATGGCAAGACCTGAAAATGTTTGTCTAGCAGTGGAGGCTCCTCTGAGTAGGAAAGGGATGAGAACCATCCTCAGTGAATTTCATAAAAATGGTAAAACATTGAAAAAAGTCATCCTTTATAGATAAAACTATACTAAATATATTCACCTGTCACCAAATAATTGATTAAAACACACTGTTTTGCAATGAAGGTCTACAGTAGCCTCAACAGCACTCTGTACGATAGCACAACTCCCATCAAGCTAGCTGGCTAGTTTAGTTACTCAAACATGCTGCTCCAACAGAGTGATGCAATGTTAGCTAGCTGGCTAGTTTAGTTACTCAAACACCCTGCTCCAACAGAGGGATGCTATGTTAGCTAGCTGGCTAGTTTAGTTACTCAAACACCCGGCTCAAACAGAGGGATGCTATGTTAGCTAGCTGGCTAGTTTAGTTACTGAAACACCCTGCTCCAACAGAGGGATGCTATGTTAGCTAGCTGGCAAGTTTATTTACTCAAACACCAGGCTCAAACATATAAACAAATCTGAATTTGACCATTAGAAACTCTTGTTTGCAACTGTTGGACAAATTATTACACACTAGATAAGCTATTTGCAGGCAAGAGTGTGCAAGGCGGTATTGAGTCACTGTCCGTATGTCACCTACGTTGTAAACTTTCATTCATAGACTAGGTTGTAGCAACCTCATGATGGGTATTGGGAAATGTTGAGTATCATGTAGTACCCTAAACCTATCGATGTTACATTGAACTGGGTGAATGGAATATGAATGACAGTCATCCAACATGCTGTAATAGAAATAAGGCCATGCTCATTAAAAAATAAATAATGGTCCTCCCTCATCTTAAACGGCACTTACGGCCACTGTTGTCTAGCAATGATCAACAACCAATTTGACGGAGCGTGAAGAATTTGTAAAATAATAATGGGGAAATGTTGCACAATCCAGGTTTAGAAAGCTCTTAGAGACTTACCCAGAAAGACTCAGCTGTAACCACTTCTAAAAGGTGCTTCTATAAAGTATTGACTCGGGTGTGAATACGTACACTACCGGTCAACATATTTAGAACACCTAATCATTTAAGGGTTTTTCTTTAATTTGACTATTTTCTACATTGTAGACTAATAGTGAAGACATCAAAACTATGAAATAACACATGGAATCATGTAGTAACCAAAAAAAGTGTTAAACAAATCAAAATATGTTTTATATTTGAGATTCTTCAAATAGCCACCCTTTGCCTTGATGACAGCTTTGCACACTCTTGTCATTCTCTCAACCAGCTTCACCTGGAATGCTTTTCCAACAGTCTTGAAGGAGTTCCCACATATGCTGAGCACTTGTTGGCTGCTTTTCCTTCACTCTGCGGTCCGACTCATCCCAAGCCATTTCAATTTGGTTGAGGTTGGGGGATTGTGGAGGCCTGGTTATCTGATGCAGCAGTTACATCACTTTCCTTTGTAAATTAGCCCTTACACAGCCTGGAAGTGGGTCATTGTCCTGTTGAAAAACAAATGATAGTCCCACTAAGTTCAAACCAGATGGGATGGTGTATTGCTGCAGAATGCTGTGGTAGCCATGCTGGTTAAGTGTGCCTTGAATTCTAAATAAATCACAGACAGTGTCACCAGCAAAGCACCCCCACACCATAACAACTCCTCCTCCATGCTTTACGGTGGGAAATACACATGCGGAGATCATCCGCCAAAGCCTATTCCCCCTCAGGAGACTGAAAATATTTGGCATGGGTCCTCAGATCCTCCAAAAATTACACAGCTGCACAATCGAGAGCATACTGACTGGTTGCATCTCAGACTGTTATGGCAACTGCTTGGCCTCCGACCGCAAGGCACGACAGAGGGTAGTGCGTACGGCCCAGTACATCACTGGGGCCAAGCTTCCTGCCATCCAGGACCTCTATACCAGGCGGTGTCAGAGGAAGGCCCTCAAAATTGTCAAAGACTCCAGCCACCCTAGTCATAGACTGTTCTCTCTGCTACCGCACGGCAAGCGGTACCGGAGTGCCAAGTCTAGGTCCAAAAGACTTCTCAACAGCTTCTACCCCCAAGCCACAAGACTCCTGAACAGCTAATCATGGCTACCCGGACTATTTGCACAACCCCCCCCCCACCCCCCACCCCCCAGCTTTTTACGCTGCTGCTACTCTGTTAATTATTTATGCATAGTCACTTTAACTCTACCCACATATACATATTACTTCAACTACCTCAACTAGCTTGTGCCCCCGCACATTGACTCTGCACCTGTACCCCCCCTGTATATAAAGCCTCCCTACTATTATTTTACTTCTGCTCTTTTTTCTCAACACTTTTTTGTTATTTTATTTATTCTACTTTTATTTTATTTTATTAAATGCACTGTTGGTTAAGGGCTGTAAGTAAGCATTTCACTGTAACGGTAATGTCTGCACCTGTTGTATTCGGTGCATTTGGCCAATAAGATTTGATTTGATTTGATCCGTTCACCCACACTGCGTCTCACACAGACACAGCGGTTTGAACCAAAAATCTCCAATTTGGACTACAGACCAAAGGACAAATTTCCACCGGTCTAATGTCCATTGCTGGTAACTCTAATGAACTTATCCTCTTCAGCAGAGGTAACTCTGGGTCTTCCATTCCTGTGGCGGTCCTCATGAGAGCCAGTTTCATCATAGAGCTTGATGGTTTTTGTGACTGCACTTTAAGAAACTTTCAAAGTTCTTGAAATTTTCCGGAGTGACTGATCTTCATGTCTTAAAGTAATGATGGACTGTCGTTTCCCTTTGCTTATGTGAGCTGTTCTTGCCATAATATGGACTTGGTCTTTTACCAATTATGGCTATATTCTGTGTACTTCCCTTACCTTGTCACAACAAAACTGATTGAATCAAACGCATTAAGAAGGAAAGAAATTCCACAAATTAACTTTGAAGAAGGCACACCTGTTTATTGAAATGCATTCCAGGTGACTACCTCATGAAGCTGGTTGAGAGAATGTCAAGAGTGTGCAAAGCTGTCATCAAGGCAAAGGGTGGCTATTTTGAAGAATCACAAATATTTTTTAGACCCCAGGAAGAGTAGCTGCTGCCTTGGGAGCAGCTAATGGGGATCCCTAATGAATACAAATACGTTTTTGGTTACTACATGATTCCATATGTGTTATTTCATAGTTTTGATGTCTTCACTATTATTCTACAATGTAGAGCATATTAAAAATTTAGAAAAACCCTTGAATGAGTAGGTGTTCTAAAACTTTTGACTGGTAGTGTATGTAAATGAGATTTTTCTGTATTTAATTTAAATAGATTTATGCACAACAGCGTTCTATCCAAGCTGGGAGAGAGCACGAGGAGGGTTCATGTCATGCAGGTTCAGGTAGCAGCTACAGGACAGTTGTATATTATTTAAAACATCAATTGGTAGCTGATTAGTATGCATGGACAATTTATTTTAAAATCTGCAATGTTTGAATGTCCAGTTTTAATTACTGAACAATAAATGACATTATTACCACCAGCCAGCAGGCTATAAAATTGCAGCATTACTACACCGTGTATAGATTTCGTGAAATGTTAGGCCCCGTTTAGCTCAGTTGGTAGAGCATGTCGTTTGCAACACCAGGGTTGTGGGTTCGATTCCCACGGGGGTCAGTATGAAAAAATAAATAAAACATATTCACTCACTAACTGTAAGTCGCTCTGGATAAGAGCGTCTGCTAAATGACTAAAATGTTTAACATGAGAAAATGACGACCAAATAGAGGCCTACCAATAAACCATTAGCTAAAGCAAAGCTTTACATTCTCTTGCACCACAGGAACCCTATCATCGATTAATTAGGCATGAAGCCGCATAGACATGTCTCTGTTTCAGCACGATGTACAGCGATCGGTTTGTGAGTGGCTGTCTTGCTGAAACATTCAATGTTATTTTATATATAGAGGCCCAAAGTCCAACCTTGCGGGGTCCAGAGAAACTGCGTTAACTTTAGAAAATGAGTTACTAAAAGCAGAAGGCTTCCTACGACTGGAGTATTATTTGTATGTTGGCGGAAGTCCCATTTTTCAGTCGAACGGAAGTGAAGTTGGAGTCACATGTTCTCTATTCTCCATTTTGTCTTCTGACTTTAGGCAGAGAGTCACATGTTGAAATATAACGTCTCGGTCGTCTACCTCCCTGATCTAAAAGGTCCGTAGACTAGAGATACACATCTAGTTAACTTCGCCTGAACTCTGCAATCGACCATAAACACACGTTTCTACAATGAATCAGGTGAGTTTAGATTAATTTAATCATTTTTATAACGGGTCTTTGTAGCCTGCTTCATGCTTTTACACTGCGCGCATTTAATGGTCCTTGACTTTTGGAAAATCATTTGTGTAGTTTAGCTGGTTACTCGTAGCCAGGCCCGGCGGCAGGATGAACTCGGTAAGGGGGTATCAGAAATGACTAAG
Organism: Coregonus clupeaformis; assembly: GCF_020615455.1. Classification (NCBI taxonomy): domain Eukaryota; kingdom Metazoa; phylum Chordata; class Actinopteri; order Salmoniformes; family Salmonidae; genus Coregonus; species Coregonus clupeaformis. Next base: position 58,443 of record NW_025535541.1, read on the forward strand.
GGGGCACAACTATTTTCGCTTGCTGATAACACAGGATGGATAATAATCGATAGTACATTTACCCACAATGTATTTGCAGCCACGCACGGCTGTCTTGCAGCAAGAATACAGGCTACTGCACCGCTTTACAAACATGGTCAATTCATAAATAGCAAGTCATGACAACGCTACATGCACAATACCCAACAATCCAATGCAAAACAGTTGCTAATTACCGTAATAACACTTCCTCATATGCATATGTCTACACATATAACATACAGAACAATGGAAGCTTTCAATTAGTCATCATCTCCCCCTGCTCCACTGGCTGCTGGTAGATATGGAATCTCTGCTTACATTTTACATTTTTAGTCATTTAGCAGACGCTCTTATCCAGAGCGACTTACAGTTAGTGCATACATTATTTTTTATTTTTCATACCCCCGTGGGAATCGAACCCACAACCCTGGCGTTGCAAACGCCATGCTCTACCAACTGAGCTACATCCCCGCCCGGCCATTCCCTCCCCCTTCCCTGGACGACGCTGGGTCAATTGTGCGCCGCCCCATGGGTCTCCCGGTCGCGGCGGCTACGACAGAGCCTGGATTCGAACCAGGATCTCTAGTGGCACAGCTAGCACTGCGATGCAGTGTCTTAGACCACTGCGCCACTCGGAAAATGTTTCCAATAGCTAGATTGCCTTTTAACTGCATAGGAGTAGGAGGACTTAGCCTATCCATGACAGGAAACACTAGGGGAACAGGTACAGTTTCAATTTCTCTTACTTCGGTAGGTTGCTCGTCAACAGATTCCAATGCATCTCGTTCTCTCTGCTGTCACGTTTTTTGCTAGCTAGCGTCTTCGACTACTCACGTCTATTGACTTGTAGAATGTTTTGCGTACATTTTCAGAGTTAGTGCTTTCTTTTCTCTGTCTCGTCATAGCGACTACCAATCTGACACCATGTTATGTTTGTTCCTTGTTTAATGACAAACCGGGCGTAGGTTGACCTTCTTTTAATAATCAGATACTACATCTACCAATATCCTTGTGTAGCCACGGAAGGCATTCTTCAACTCCCCCACCCTTGCATTGCCTGCTGGGTAACGTAGTCTTAATGTTATTAACACACAACAACACACTCTGGTTTCATTATGGATTCGTTATATTCATGACTGACAAAAATGGTTTTTTAGCAAATAGCTCAAGTTGTTGATACCAGACATTTGCTTAATATCTATCAGTTATTTTGGTACTTTTGACATTTGACATTTTAACATTGTTGCGTAGGCCTACTGTAGCATATTATAATTAGTCTCTGACATCCCTGACCTAGGGAAACAGCACGTGGTCTGGGTAAAGCATATTATAATTAGTATCTGACATCCCTGATCTAGGGAAACAGCACGTGGTCTGGGTAAAGTGGGGGGTTAAGGCCAATCCAGAGATCACTGGTTTTTTTTTTGGTGTGGGCATGTGCTTGGGCGGACTGAGATCTTTTGGAGCAATATGCACCTGTTGGCAACATGATACCCTCACCGTTCCATGTGTGCCTAGACCCCCAAATAGCAATATTCACAATGGGGATAGCAGTGACTCTCCATTTGGGATAAAGCAAAAAATAATCCTGTTGAAAACATCACCACTGTTAGCTCATTTCAAAGAAATTGCATATTTGAATAATAGCTACATGTAATACAAGTTTAGGTTTGTATTACATTTACATAGTTTTGTGCCAGTTGGCTGTAGGCTACTCCACTAGCAGCTTGCCAGTTGGCTGTAGGCTACTCCACTAGCAGCTTGCCAGTTGGCTGTAGGCTACTCCACTAGCAGCTTGCCAGTTGGCTGTAGGCTACTCCACTAGCAGCTTGCCAGTTGGCTGTAGGCTACTCCACTAGCAGCTTGCCAGTTGGCTGTAGGCTACTCCACTAGCAGCTTGCCAGTTGGCTGTAGGCTACTCCACTAGCAGCTTTGCCAGTTGGTTGTAGGCTACTCCACTAGCAGCTTACCAGTTGGCTGTAGGCTACTCCACTAGCAGCTTACCAGTTGGCTGTAGGCTACTCTACTAGCAGCTTACTGAGTACAGGGTTGCAGGTCATTATTGTGAATAGTCACATGTACAGGGTTGCAGGTGGTCATTATTGTGAATAGCCAAATGTACACGGTTGCAAGTGGTCATTATTGTGGATTATTACGAATAGTCACATGTACAGGGTTGCAGATGGTCATTATTGTGAATAGTCACATGTACAGGGTTGTAGGTGGTCATTATTGTGGATTATTGCGAATAGTCACATGTACAGCGTTGCAGGTGGTCATTATTGGGGATTACTGTGAATAGCCAAATGTACAGTGGTGCAGGTGGTCATTATTGGGGATTATTGCGAATAGTCACATGTACAGGGTTGCAGGTGGTCAGTATTGTTGATTTTGGGAATAGTCAAATGTACAGGGTTGCAGGTGGTCATTATTGGGAATAGTCACGTACAGGGTTGCAGGTGGTCATTATTGGGAAAAGTCACATGTACAGGGTTGCAAGTGGTCATTATTGGGAATAGTCACATGTACAGACAGGGTTGCAGGTGGTCATTATTGGGAATAGTCACATGTACAGGGTTGCAGGTGGTCATTATTGGGAATAGTCACATGTACAGGGTTGCAGGTGGTCATTATTGGGAATAGTCACATGTACAGGGTTGCAGGTGGTCATTATTGGGAATAGTCACATGTACAGGGTTGTTGGTTGGTCATTATTGTGGATTATTGCGAATTGTCACATGTACAGGGTTGCAGGTGGTCATTATTCGGGATTATTGTTGATAGTAACATGTTCAGGGTTGCAGGTGGTCATTATTGAGGATTGTGAATAGTCACATGTACAGGGTTGCGGGTGGTCATTATTGGGAATAGTCACATGTACAGGGTTGCAGGGTGGTCATTATTGGGAATAGTCACATGTATAGGGTTGCAGGTGATCATTATTGGGAATAGTCACATGTACAGGGTTGCAGGTGATCATTATTGGGAATAGTCACATGTACAGGGTTGCAGGTGATCATTATTGGGAATAGTCACATGTATAGGGTTGCAGGTGGGCATTATTGGGAATAGTCACATGTACAGGGTTGCAGGTGATCATTATTGGGAATAGTCACATGTACAGGGTTGCAGGTGGTCATTATTGGGAATAGTCACATGTACAGGGTTGCAGGTGGGCATTATTGGGAATAGTCACATGTACAGGGTTGCAGGTGGGGATGAATTACAGAAAATTATAATCAAATCTCTTTCAATCCCACTTTTTAAAGCAACAAAATGTGAAAAAGTTATAGTGGGTGTAGACTTTCCATAGGCACTGTATAGCCTAATAATATTTAGGAAGTTAATTTCCTTGCGAAGATAACTGCTGTGCTTCTCCGTCCATTCATATAAAGACTGCTGTATTTAATTGAGACCAAACGCTCACCTGATCTGGCACGCCCAACTAGGAGAGGAGAGGTATGGCTGCTGAACTAGGAGAGGAGAGGTATGGCTGCTGAACTAGGAGAGGAGAGGTATGGCTGCTGAACTAGGAGAGGAGAGGTATGGCTGCCGAACTAGGACAGGAGAGGTATGGCTGCTGAACTAGGACAGGAGAGGTATGGCTGCTGAACTAGGAGAGGAGAGGTATGGCTGCTGAACTAGGACAGGAGAGGTATGGCTGCTGAACTTGAAGCAGCAAGAAAGATGAGCGGTCCGTTGCACTTTCTCTTGACCTACGTTTTGCATGTAGGATATAGCCTATCTTTTAGGAGCGGGAATATTTTCAGGCAGAGACAAATAAATGGATAATTAATATATATTGAAAAGGAGAAGACTCAACGCTCGTTTCCCCATATTGCGCCTTTTGCTTTATTTTGATAATCACATTTTGGGATTTCACCTCGACTCACGTTGGTTGAGCGTCCCCAACTTATTTCTATTAACAGACACTGTAGTAAACTATAGCCTAATTATATTTAAGTGAATTTCCTTGGAAAGATAACTGCCACGTGATTTATTCGCCCATTCATAGGTAGCCTGGTAGGCTAGTGTGTGAATAATTTGACAGAGGTGCTTTTTAGTACAATAGCTAGGCTAACGCATACACAGCAGAAAGACACCGTTTCCAAATAATCTGCGGGACAAGTATATTTATCACAATGTTTCCTGTCTGACCGCCCTCAACATGAAAAATACGGACCGCGCTGCAATGATCTCTGTCGGAGCCCGCAACCCTCTACCTCCAAACGTCTTTCTTGTACCATTTGAAAGTGGAAAAAAATATACAGTTCCAGTCAAAAGTTTGGACACACCTACTCATTCAAGGGTTTTTCTTTATTTTTACGTTGTAGAATAATAGTGAAGACATCAAAACTATGAAATAACACATATGGAATCATGTAGTAACCAAGAAAGTGTTAAACAAATCAAAATATGATGTTTGAGATTCTTCAAATAGCCACCCTTTGCCTTGATGACAGCTTTGCAATCTCTTGCCATTCTCTCAACCAGCTTCACGAGGTAGTCACCTGGAATATATTCTGATTTGTTTAACACTTTGTTGGTTACAACATTATTCCATATGTGTTATTTCATAGTTTGGATGTTATTACATTTAGTACATTTGTCAGCCAAAACATGACACCCACCCTTTTTTTTATGTGTTCTATCGCAAAACTGTCATCAACATGAAGCTTTCCAACGTAACATCAACTATCCAATCAAAGCCACATTGACAATTTGAAATTAGCACATCAATGACAAAAAATTAAAAATCCCACTTTGTAACGTAACAAAATGTGAAAAAGGTTCAAGGGAGTGCAGACGTTCTAAAGGCAATGTATTATATTAGGTTAACATTTCAAAATAGTCTGATGCATATCCTGTAGATCAGATCAAATAGCCTGTAGATCAGAGCAAATAGCCTGTAGATCAGATCAAATAGCCTGTAGATCAGATCAAGGAACGCTGTCTCATACTTACCATCACTCCTTTTGTTATTGGTGATTCCATGAGCAATGCCAGACTAAATATTAGATCTTGGAACTCTGTCCCCACAATAGAAATTGCGTAATTAGGGGTCTAAAATAAAAATAAGCTAAATCAATTTGCCCTTTTTCCCGATAGGGAATGTCCTATTGGTCTGAAGTGTAAGATATTGGTTTCTCCCGTGGGAGCCCCGGGTTCATATCGTGCATGTTACATACAGATACAATATTTGAGCGCTGCAAATCTGCGTAGCAAACAGACAGACAATGTGAATTATTTTTAACATGCTGTGAAAGTGGTACTCACTTTTAGGAATGGGTAATCGTTTACAAGTTGCAAGCTATATCATAAACCCATCGTTGAAAACCAAATTTTTCATCTTCTGTGGTTTGGTAACTTCCTGTTGTTCAACGGACCGGAATGAAGAAGCAGAGTTTGGAAAAAATGTATTTGGTGTCCATTAAGTCTTAAACAGCAAGGGGGCGTTGTTTTCACTCCGTTGTGGCCGTCCCCATTTAAATGCAAGACCTCATCATACCATTGTTGTGTTGTTTTACCCTTAGTGTACTAACTTGAACTCCACTACCCTCTTTTTGGAATTTACAGGAAACACCTATTCCACCCCCCTCCTCCCTCTCCTCCCTCTCCTTCCAACCCTCCTCCCCCCTCCCCCTCTTGGGGTCCCCAAGTCGTGCCTCTCCTGGTAACTTACTGCTGGGTCTGAAGAGGGTGTCTGTGCTGCTGGTCGACTGCAGGAAAACACCGGGACGGAGTGGGTTTATGCTCTTACATACATTTATTTTGGGACACTCCCTAGATTTCCTTAATTACCTAACTGTCCGTCTTTGTTTCACAGGGGTCAGCCCTAACCGTCGCTCTGTCAGTAGAAGGGGCTTATCATCTGGGGAGGCTAACCAACATCATGATGCTGACGAGGCAGAGAAGAGTCTCTCCAGATCAGAACACCTCAAGAAACACCAGCAGAGACTTACAGGGAAGAAACCTCACCGCTGCTTTGACTGTGGAAAGAGTTTCACCTCTTCAGCAAGACTTAAAACACACCAGAGAATACACACAGGAGAGAAGCCTTACAGCTGTGATCAATGTGGGAAGAGTTTTTCTATATCAGACCAGCTGGTAATACACCAGAGAATACACACAGGAGAGAAACCTTATAGCTGTGATCAATGTGGGAAGAGATTCCCTCGGTCAGAAAGCCTGGCTGGACACAAGAGAATACACACAGGAGAGAAGCCTTATAGCTGTGATCAATGTGGGAAGAGATTCACTCGGTCAGGAAGACTGGCTGGACACAAGAGAATACACACAGGAGAGAAGCCTTACAGCTGTGATCAATGTGGGAAGAGTTTTTCTATATCAGACCAGCTGGTAATACACCAGAGAATACACACTGGAGTGAAGCCTTTTGGTTGTGATCAGTGTGGGAAGAGGTTCACTCAGTCAGGAAACCTGGATTTACACAAGAGAATACACACAGGAGAGAAACCTTATAGCTGTGATCAATGTGGGAAGAGATTCACTCAGTCAGGAAGCCTGGCTCGACACAAGAGAAAACACACAGGAGAGAAGCCTTACCACTGCTCAGACTGTGGAATGAGCTTAACCACTTCAACGTGGACTTGTAGTACACAAGAGAACACACACTGGAGAGAAGCCTTTTGGTTGTGATCAGTGTGGGAAGAGATTCACTCAGTCAGGAAGCCTGGTTGAACACAAGAGAAAACACACAGGAGAGAATTCTTACCACTGCTCAGACTGTGGAATGAGCTCAACCACTTCAAACGGACTTCTAGTACACCAGAGAATACACACTGGAGAGAAGCCTTTTGGTTGTGATCAGTGTGGGAAGAGATTCACTCAGTCAGGAAGCCTGGCTGGACACAAGAGAATACACACAGGAGAGAAGCCTTACCACTGCTCAGACTGTGGCATTAGCTTAACCACTTCACGTGGACTTGTAATACACAAGAGAACACACACAGGAGAGAAGCCTTACCACTGCTCAGACTGTGGGCATAGTTGTACTACTTCAGGAGGGATAAAGTTCACCAGAGAACACACACAGGAGAGAAGCCTTTTGGTTGTGATCAGTGTGGGAAGAGATTCACTCAGTCAGGAAGCCTGGTTGGACACAAGAGAAAACACCACACAGTTGGGTAACATTTCCACTTTTGTTGGCTCAATCCAGTTAATGGTAGACTAGTGTACATACACCGGAGAGAAGCCCTACAGGGTGAGTTTTGCCACCTCAAGCGTTCTTAATGTGGCCTTCCTTAGTGTAATTTGATGTACTGTCAACAAGGGATCCACACTCTGAAAACTTTAACTATCCATTATTTCCAAATTTTGATTAATTGCAATGTGAGTGAAATAGTCTGTGTTTGAATTGTGTGTGCGTACGTACCCCAACAACAGAATGGTGTGGGTGTTTCCCAACAACAGGATTGGTCAGCTCAGAGAAAGCAGTGCGGTAGCTCCTCCCCCTCTCTCTGCAAGTCTATCGTTAGGGTTAAGGCAAGGGTCCGTTTAACATGTTGACTAGTTGGGATGTGGTCAGAAAAGTCCCTTAAGTCGCTGCCGTCCCACAGTCTGTTGACAGATGCTATGATACCAGTTAAGTCTGTTCACCAGAGATTACAGAAATGTTGGCAGGTAGATATCTTTGGTTTGCTTAGCGAGCAAGCTAGAGGGATCTGAAGACTGATAACAATGTCTGAGGACAATTCACCATCACCATGATCAACCCTGTCTACCATCCAACTCACCATGATCAACCCTGTCTACCAGCCAACTCACCATCACCATGATCAACCCTGTCTACCATCCGACTCACCATGATCAACCCTGTCTACCATCCAACTCACCATCACCATGATCAACCCTGTCTACCATCCAACTCATCATCACCATGATCAACCCTGTCTACCATCCGACTCACCATGATGAACCCTGTGTACCAGCCAACTCACCATGATCAACCCTGTCTACCATCCAACTCACCATGATCAACCCTGTCTACCATCCAATTCACCATGATGAACCCTGTCTACCATCCAACTCACCATGATCAACCCTGTCTACCAGCCAACTCAGCATCACCATGATCAACCCCGTCTACCATCCAGCTCACCATATTTTGAAATGACATGATATTATTTGGCAGAATGAACACAGTATAGTGAATATTTTCCCAAACTGCGTTACCCACTCCAGTCAGCAGATGACGTTGTGAGTCTTTCAAGAGCTGTTTCTTGCGTGACGTATAGTCCAGTGGACAGGAAGCTTTTTCAACAACAACACAGACTCATCAGCCTCCTCGGTAGCTTGCTAGCAAACATAGAAACCAAAACATCGGTGCTCTTTTGACCATTTCATGTACAGTCGTGGTCAAAGGTTTTGAGAATGACACAAGTATTGGTCTTCACAAAGTTTGCTGCTTCAGTGTGTTTAGATATTTTTCTCAGATGTTACTATGGTATACTGAAGTATAATTACAAGCATTCCATAAATGTCAAAGGCTTTTATTGACAATTAAATTGTTTATGCAAAGAGTCAATATTTGCAGTGTTGACCCTTCTATTTCAAGACCTCTGCAATGGCATGCTGTCAATTAACTTCTGGGCCACATCCTGACTGATGGCAGCCCATTCTTGCCTAATCAATGCTTGGAGTTTGTCTGAATTGGTGGGTTTTTGTTTGTTCACCCGCCTCTTGAGGATTGACCACAAGTTCTCAATGGGATTAAGGTCACACACACGAATGGTCTCAGGATGCTTTACTGTTGGCATGACACAGGACTGATGGTAGGGCTCACCTTGGCTTCTCCGGACAAGCTTTTTTCCGGATGCCCCAAACAATCGGAAAGGGGATTCATCAGAGAAAATTACTTTACCCCAGTCCTCAGCAGTTCAATCCCTGTACCTTTTGCAGAATATCAGTCTGTCCCTGATGTTTTTCCTGGAGAGTAGTGGCTTCCTCGCTGCCCTTCTTGACACCAGGCCATCCTCCAAAAGTCTTCGCCTCACTGTGCGTGCAGATGCACTCACATCTGCCTGCTGCCATTCCTGAGCAAGCTCTGCACTGGTGGTGCCCCGATCCCGCAGCTGAATCAACTTTAGGAGACGGTCCTGGCGCTTGCTGTACGTTCTTTGGCGCCCTGAAGCCTTCTTCACAACAATTGAACCTCTCTCCTTGAAGTTCTTGATGATCCGATAAATGGTTGATTTAGGTGCAATCTTACTAGCAGCAATATCCTTGCCTGTGAAGCCCTTTTTGTGCAAAGCAATGATGACGGCACGTGTTCCTTGCAGGTAACCATGGTTAACAGAAGAAGAACAATTATGATTTCAAGCACCACCCTCCTTTTAAAGCTTCCAGTCTGTTATTCTAACTCAATCAGCATGACAGGGTGATCTCCAGCCTTGTCCTCGTCAACACTCTCACCTGTGTTAACGAGAGAATCACTGACATGATGTCAGCTGGTCCTTTTGTGGCAGGGCTGAAATGCAGTGGAAATGTTTTTGGGGGATTAAGTTCATTTTCATGGCAAAGAGGGACTTTGCAATTAATTGCAATTCATCTGATCACTCTTCATAACAGTCTGGAGTATATGCAAATTCCCATCATAACTGAGGCAGCAGACTCTGTGAAAATTTATATTTGTGTCATTCTCAAAACTTTTGACCACAACTGTATATTAACAGCAGGGTTTTAAACACAGTCTGTGTGCTTACTAGTTATTACATGTCATATACAGTTGAAGTCGGAAGTTTACGTACACTTAGGTTGGAGTCATTAAAACTCGTTTTTCAACCACTCCACAAATTTCTTGTTAACAAACTATCGTTTTGGCAAGTCGGTTAGGACACCTACTTTGTGCATGACACAAGTAAATTTTCCAACAATTGTTTACAGGCAGATTATTTCACTTATAATTCACTATATCACAATTCCAGTGGGTCAGAAGTTTACAGACACTAAGTTGACTGTGCCTTTAAACAGCTTGGAAAATTCCAGAAAATGATGTCATGGTTTTAGAAGCTTCTGATAGGCTAATTGACATAATTTGAGTCAATTGGAGGTGTACCTGTGGATGTATTTCCAGGCCTACCTTCAAACTCAGTGCCTCTTTGCTTGACATCATGGGAAAATGAAAATAAATCAGCCAAGACCTCAGAAAAAACATGGTAGACCTCCACAAGTCTGGTTCATCCTTAGGAGCAATTTCCAAAAGCCTGAAGGTACCACGTTAATCTGTACAAACAATAGTACGCAAGTATAAACACCATGGGACCACGCAGCCGTCATACCGCTCAGGAAGGAGACGCGTTCTGTCTCAAAGAGATGAACATACTTTGGTGCGAAATGTGCAAATCAATCCCAGAAAAACAGCAAAGGACCTTGTGAAGATGCTGGAGGAAACGGGTACAAAAGTATCTATATCCACAGTAAAACGAGTCCTATATCAACATAACCTGAAAGGCCGCTTGGCAAGGAAGAAGCCACTGCTCCAAAACCGTCATAAAAAGCCGATGAACACCATCCCAACTGTGAAGCACGGGGGTGGCAGCATCATGCTGTGGGGGTGATTTGCTGAAGGAGGGACTGGTGCACTTCACAAAATAGATGGCATCATGCGGAAGGAAAATTATGTGGATATATTAAAGCAACATCTCAAGACATCAGTCAGGAAGTTAAAGCTTGGTCGCAAATAGGTCTTCCAAATGGACAATGACCCCAAGCATACTTCCAAAGTTGTGGCAAAATGGCTTAAGGACAACAAAGTCAAGGAATTTGAGTGGCCATCACAAAGCCCTGACCTCAATCCTATATAACATTTGTGGGCAGAACTGAAAAAGCATTTTGTGTATATTATAATAATAATAATATGCCATTTAGCAGATGCTTTTATCCAAAGCGACTTAGTCATGTGCGCATACATTTTTACGTATGGGTGGTCCCGGGGATCGAACCCACTACCCTGGCGTTACAAGCGCCATGCTCTACCAATTGAGCTACAGAGGACCACTATTAACAGCAGGGTTATAAACACACAGTCTGTGTGCTTACTAGTCATATATATATGTTGTTATTCAGCTAGCTTGTTAAGATAGCCTAGCACTACGCTAATGCTAATTAACTAGCTAGCCAACTAACGTCCACAACCATGAGCTCAATAAGCTACTCGCCCCGTACAAAAGAAGATGTGTGCTGGTTGGAGAAAGAAGCTCTGGGGCTGAACATTGTTGTGAAAGAGGAAGAGGAGGATATCACAGTGAAAGGGGAGGAGGGGGAGATGACTGTCACAGTGAAAGGGAGGAGGGGAGATGACTGTCACAGTGAAAGGGGAGGGGAGATGACTGTCACAGTGAAAGGGGAGGAGGGGAGATGACTGTCACAGTGAAGGGGAGGAGGGGGAGATGACTGTCACAGTGAAAGGGGAGGAGGGGAGATGACTGTCACAGTGAAAGGGGGAGGGGGAGATGACTGTCACAGTGAAAGAGGAGAAGGAGGAGGATGGATATCTGATTAACAGCAGTGAGTTTTGTCTTGGGGAGAGGCAGAAAGCTCTGATTAGAGAAAAGGCCTGCAGTGTCACTGGCCTTTTAACTATCCCAAAGCCTAGGACCAAGAGGCATGGAGAGGCAGCCTTTAGTTACTATGCCTCCCAGCCTCTGGAATAGCCAGAGAACCTGAGGGGGAACGAAAATGGCATTTTAAAAAATAGATCCTAAAACACACCTTTTTAGTGGTGCTTTTCCTCAGGGTGATTTTTAGTCGTGCAGTTTTTATTGTAATTCTTTAGTTTTTTATCCTCTTATATTTGTGTAGTAAATATTTAGTTTTATTTTAATTGTTTTTATTAGTTTTTTTACTGTGAAGCACATTGTGTTCCATTCCATGTCTGAAATGTGCTGTATAAATAAAGCTTGATTTGATTCTCTATGGTGTTATTAGGTCCCTAATATTGAGTTAGGCCTATAAGGTAAGATAGACTGATATGATTGAAATCTCTATGGTGTTATTGAATTTAAACAACAAGGCACTCAACCCCGTGGATTATTGAGAACAACTAATAGCTGTTCTCTTACATGACGTGAAGAGGAGTGAATAACACAACTAAGAGCTGTTCGTATTGGAGATTTTTAGTTAACTACTTAGACAACGTAACAAACCAATTATATGATTTATAAAATGTTGTAAAGTATTTATACCTCTTCCACTTTTTCACATTTTGTTGTTACAACCCTGAATTTAAAATGGATTAAATTGAGATTAATTTAGTCACTGGCATACACACAATACCCCAAAATGTCAAAGTGGAATCATGTTTTTGAAACAAATTAATTAAAAATGAAAAGCTGAAATGTCTTGAGTTAATAAGAATTCAACCTATTTGTTATGACAAGCCTAAGAAAGTTCAGGAGTAAAAATCTTCTCAACAAGTCACATAATAAGTTGCATGGACTCACTCTGTGTGCAATAATAGTGTTTAACATGATTTTTAAATGACTACCTCATCTCCGTACCCCAGACATACTGTACAATTATCTGTACGGTCCCTCAGTCGAGCAGTGAATTTCAAACACAGATTCAACCACAAAGACCAGGGAAGTTTTCCAATGCCTCGGAAAGAAGGGCACCTATGGGTAGACGACATTGAATATTCCTTCATTCCATTACACTTTGGATGGTGTATCAATATACCCAGCCTCTACAAAGATAGAGACATCCTTCCTAACTCAGTTGCCGGAGAGGAAGGGAAACCGCTCAGGGATTTCACCATGAGGCTAATGCTGACTTTTAAACAGTTACAGAGTTTAATGGCTGTGATAGGAGAAAACTGAGAATGGATCAACAACATTGTAGTTACTCCACAATACTAACCTAAATGATAGAGTGAAAAGAAGGAAGCCTGTACATAATAAAAATATTCCAAAACATGCATCCTGTTTGCAACAAGGAACTAAAGTAATAATGCAAAAAAAAATGTGGCAAAGCAATTAACTTTTTGCAATAAAATGCAAATTAATTACTTAAAAATCATACAATGTGATTTTCTGGATTTTTGTTTTAAATTCCGTCTCTCACAGTTGAAGTGTACCTATGATAAAAATTACAGACCTCTACATGCTTTGTAAGTAGGAAAACCTGCAAAATCGGCAGTGTATCAAATACTTGTTCTCCCCACTGTATATAATAATGTATGCACCCACTAACTGTAAGTCGCTCTGGATAAGAGTGTCTGCTAAATTACTAAAATGTAAATGTCCTCCCTCATCATCAATGGCACTTATAGCCACTGTTGTCTAGCAGTGATCAACAACCAATTTGACGGAGCTTGAAGAATTTGTAAAATAATAATAGTAAATGTTGCACAATACAGGTTTAGAAAGCTCTTAGAGACTTACCCAGAAAGACTCAGCTGTAACCGCTGCTAAAAGGTGCTTCTATAAAGTATTGACTCAGGTGTGAATACTTACACTACGGACAAAGGTTTTAGAACACCTACTCATTCAAGGGTTTTTCTTTATTTGGACTATTTTCTACATTGAAGACTAATAGTGAAGACATCAAAACTATGAAATAACACATATGGAATCATGTAGTAACCAAAAAAGTGTTAAACAATTCAAAACATGTTTTATATTTGAGATTCTTCAAATAGCCACCCTTTGCCTTGATGACAGCTTTGCACACTCTTGCCATTCTCTCTACCAGCTTCACCTGGAATACTTTTCTAACAGTCTTGAAGGAGTTCCCACATTTAAATTCATTAAAAATCCTACAATGTGATTTTCTGGATTATTTTGTCTCATTTTGTCTGTCAAAGTTGACGTGTACCTATGATGAAAATTACAGGCCTCTCTGATCTTTTTAAGTGGGAGAACTTGCACAATTGGTGGCTGACTAAATACTTTTTTCCCCCACTGTATCTGCAAGAGTTAGCTCCAGGTAAATATTGCAATCCTTTAGCCATTCCTGAATCCGGTGTTCTTTTTCCGTATCACTTCATAAACACTCTGCCATGGGATCGGTACGTCAAAAATCTCTTCCCAACTATTTTGCAATCTATATGGGATGGCTGTCAATCATTTGGTCCTTAAATGAAACTGGTATACTTTTTCTTTATTTTTATCACAGTTTTCTTTAACCAATTATGTTCTTGAATGAAAGGCCGACAGACAAGTTCCTTACTTTCTCCCCCTTCCACTTTCCTCTTCCATTTTTTGCGTTAAGGCTGCAATTATTTTGTTGTAATTTTGGGTAGAGCAGACATTTCCATATGTTTTTGTTAGCTGCATGTGCGACAACTCCACCAGTCCTACCGATGATATCATTTACGAAGATTATACCTTTTTAAAACATTTTGTCAAAAAAATAGGTTTAGTATACATACATGGGTCATTATAACAGGTAACAGTGGAACTATTCATGTGAAAAAGAACAAACAGAGGATTCCTTTTATTAATAATGTACAGTTGAAGTCGGAAGTTTACATACACCTTATCCAAATATATTTAAACTCAGTTTTTCACAATTCCTGACATTTAATCCTAGTAAAAATTCCCTGTTTTAGGTCAGTTAGGATCACCACTTTATTTTAATAATGTGAAATGTCAGAATAATAGTAGAGAGAATGATTTATTTCAGCTTTTATTTATTTAATCACATTCCTAGTGGGTCAGAAGTTTACATACACTCAATTTAGTATTTGGTAGCATTGCCTTTAAATTGTTTTAACTTGGGTCAAACGTTTCGGGTAGCCTTCCACAAGCTTCCTACAATAAGTTGGGTGAATTTTGGCCTATTCCTCTTGACAGAGTTGGTGTAACTGAGTCAGGTTTGTAGGCCTCCTTGCTCGCACACTTTTCAGTTCTGCCCACACATTTTCTATAGGATTGAGGTCAGGGCTGTGTGATGGCCACTCCAATACCTTGACTTTGTTGTCCTTAAGCCATTTTGCCACAACTTTGGAAGTATGCTTGGGGTCATTGTCCATTTAGAAGACCGATTTGGGACCAAGCTTTAACTTTCTGACTGATGTCTTGAGATGTTGCTTCAATATATCCAAACAATTTTCCGTCCTCATGATGCCATCTATTTTGTGAAGTGCACCAGACCCTCCTGCAGCAAAGCACCCCCACAGCATGATGCTGGCACCCCCGTGCTTCACGGTTGGGATGGTGTTCTTTGTCTTGAGATGTTGCTTCAATACATCCAAACAATTTTCCTTCCTCATGATGCCATCTATTTTGTGAAGTGCACCAGTCCCTCCTGCAGCAAAGCACCCCCACAGCATGATGCTGCCACCCCCGTGCTTCACGGTTGGGATGGTGTTCTTTGGCTTGCAATGACCCCCTTTTTTTTCCTCCTCCAAACATAACGATGGTCATTATGGCAAAACAGTTCTATTTTTGTTTCATCAGACCAGAGGACATTTCTCCAAAAAGTAAGATCTTTGTCCCCATGTGCAGTTGCAAACCGTAGTCTTGCTTTTTTATGGCTGTTTTGGAGCAGTGGCTTCTTCCTTGCCGAGCGGCCTTTCAGGTTATGTCGATATAGGACTCGTTTTACTGTGGATATAGATACTTTTGTACCTGTTTCCTCCAGCATCTTCACAAGGTCCTTTGCTGTTGTTCTGGGATTGATTTGCACTTTTCGCACCAAAGTACGTTCATCTCTAGGAGACAGAACACGTCTCCTTCCTGAGCGGTATGACAGCTGCGTGGTCCCATGGTGTTTATACTTGCATACTATTGTTTGTACAGATGAATGCGGTACCTTCAGGCATTTGGAAATTGCTCCCAAGGATGAACCAGATGTGGAGGTCTACAAAAAAAAATTCTGAGGTCTTTGCTGATTTCTTTTGATTTTCCCATGATGTCAAGCAAAGAGGCACTGAGTTTGAAGGTAGGCCTTGAAATACATCCACAGAAACACCTCCAATTGACTCATTTACATTTACATTTTAATCACTTAGCAGACGCTTTTATCCAGAGCGACTTACAGTTAGTGAGTGCATTCATTTTCGAACAGCCAAGCCACATCTGTAGCCTATTGGCTGGTCTTGACTGAGTCTGCTTCTGGCACCAATAACATCCCTTCTCCTTCTATAGCAGCTCCTTTTATTGGTCACTTAGCAGGATGTTACAGCTCTATGTCTAACTATCTATTCCTTTCAGTGCCAATATGACTGTGATGACAATTTGTAAGTCGCTCTGGATAAGAGCGTCTGCTAAATGACGAAAATGTAAATGTAAATGTAAATAATATACATATGGCCTATTCATAAAAGGGTTGATTCATAATGTACAAATCCCTATTCAGCTTCTACATCTGCGTAAGAGGAAATTATTATCTGTAAGAAGTAAGAGAACTGGTTATTTACCAATTATTTGTTTACATTGTTTGCCAGAATACATTTTTGTTCAACTGCGTCACTCCAGTCAGCAGAGGCGATGTGAGTCTCCAGCAGCAGATGGCGATGTGAGTCTTTCAGGTGATGCAGTGAAAAGAAGAGAAGGAGAGGCGGGGGGCTCTCCACTCCAGTCAGCAGATGGCGATGTGAGTCTTTCAGGTGATGATTCTTGCGTGACGTATATTCTAGTGGACGGGACGGGATGCTTTTTTCAACAACAACAATTCAGCCGCCTTGGTAGCTTGTTAGCCAACATAAAACCAAAATTTTGAAGCTCTTTAGACCATTTTTGTGTATATTAACATCAGTGTTTTAAACACACTGTCTGTGTGTTTACCAGTTACCCCATTTGATTTCATATTTACATTATTAGCTATCTGGCTAAGTAACACTAGGCTAATGCTAACTAGCTAGATAACATCCCCAACCATGAGCTCACTAGCTACTCTCCCTCCTCCTAAAGAAGAGGAGGTCTGCTGGACAGAGAAAGACGTTACAGTGAAAGAAGAGGGAGGAAGATGAGGATGTCACAGTTAAAACAGAAGTAGAGGGTGAAGCTGTTACCGTGAAAGAAGAGGAAAAGTTACAGTGAAAGAGGAGGAGGCAGTTTTTGGAGTGAAGGGGAGGAGGGGGAGATTACTGTCACATTGGAGGAAGAAGAGGAGACTGGAGAGCTGATTAACACCAGTAAGTAGTATTTTAAAAACAGTGGCACAAACTCTGTAGTTGTTGAACTATTGAACTAATGTGTCAGTCTTAAAGACTGTGGTCAAGTGATCCATCATTCGCAAAACGTGGTCAAGACGCCCACCCTTCTGTTTCCGCCTGAATTTTCTTACCGAATAGATACCACTTAACTGTACCGCGTGTTTTCTGGGAGGGGGAACTGAGTCGGATGCTCTCTAATGCTCCGACAGAAACGATAGCTACAAATCATTCTAAAAATGACTTTGATATCACGGGTAGAGTGGAGGCTGCTAGAGTGAGACTGCAGAGGTTGCAGTAGCCCAACGTTGGTGCTGTTTAGGAAATGTTAAATTGTCAAAGCAAGATGTTGTTTACGGTCATGATACACACACAGGAAGTTGATCTAAATGAGCTTGATATGTTTTTAGTATATAATTAATCCAGTGTGATGACCGTTGCTTACCATACGATGTCCATATTATGCCATCTTAAAATATGGGTTAATATAATTACTTATTCTATATTACAGTTAACGCTTTTGAAGTAAATTGGATGGTAAACATTTTGTCATGTCTGCCACTAGTCCGTCACTAATCCATTTTCATTAACATGGCGTTATGCTGGCTTCAACATAGGGGAACACTAGTTTACTGCCCAGTGCATTAGGAAAGGATTCAGACCCCTTAACTTTCTCCACATTTTGTTACGTTGAAGCCTTATTCTAAAATGGATTAAGTCGTTTTTCCCCCTCATCAATCTACACACAATACCCCATAATGACAAACTGTTTTAGTAATTTATAAAGAAAAATACTGAAATATCACATTTACGATAAGTATCTCCAGACCCTTTACTCAGTCTTCTTGGCTATGACGCTACAACACAGCTATTTTCAGGTCTCTCTCCAGAGATGTTCGATCAGGTTCAAGTCCGGCTCTGGCTGTGGCCACTCAAGGACATTCAGAGACTTGTTCCGATGCCACTCCTGCGTTGTCTTGGCTGTGTGCTTAGGGTCATTGTCCTGTTGGAAGGTGAACCTTCGCCCCAGTCTGAGGTTCTGAGCGCTTTCTGGAGCAAGTTTTCATCAAAGATCTCTCTCTGTACTTTGCTCCGTTCATGTTTCCCTCGATCCTGACAGAGTCTCCCAGTCCCTGCCTCTGAAAAACATCCCCACAGCATGATGCTGCGACAACAATGCTTCACCGTAGGGATGGTGCCAGGTTTCTCCAAAGAATCTTGTTTCTCATGGTCTGAGAGTCTTTAGGTGCCTTTGGCTGAGCTCCAAGCGGGCTGTCATGTGCCTTTTACTGAGGAGTGGCTTCCGTCTGGCCACTCTACCATAAAGGCCTGATTGGTAGAGTGCTGCAGAGATGGTTGTCCTTCTGGAAGGTTCTCCCATCTCCACAGAGGAACTCTGGAGCTCTGTCAGAGTGACCATCGGGTTCTTGGTAACCTCCTGACCAACCACTTCTCCCCCGATTGCTCAGTTTGGCTGGGCTACCAGCTCTAGGAAGAGTCTTTTGGTGGTTCCAAACCTTTCCATTTAAGAATGATGGAAGCCACTGTGTTCTTGGGGAACTTCAATGCTGCAGACATTTTTTTGGTACCCTTCCCCAGATCTGTGCCTCGACACAATCCTGTCTCAAAGCTCTACGGACAACTCCTTCGACCTCATGGCTTTTGCACTGACATGCACTGTCAACTGTGGGACCTTATGTAGACAGGTGTGTGCCTTTCCAAGTCATGTCCAATCAATTGAATTTACCGTAGGTGGACTCCAATCAAAGTTGTAGAAACATCTCAAGAATGATCAATGGAAACAGGATGCACCTGAGCTCAATTTGGAGTCTCATAGCAAAAAAAAAGTGAAGGGGTCTGAAAACTTTCCGAATGCGCTGTAAACAGAGAAAAGAGTCTCACCAAAGCAGTGCAAAATATCCGGTTAGAAATGATTATTTTCTCTCTTGAACATTGGATGATCTGGGCCAATAGCTGAAGTGTATTTTTATAGCGGACACTCCAGTGTCTTATTGATAATAATAATAATAATATGCCATTTAGCAGACGCTTTTATCCAAAGCGACTTACAGTTATGCGTGCATACATTTTTGTGTATGGGTGGTCCCGGGATCGAACCCACTACCTTGGCGTTACAAGCGCCGTGCTCTACCAGCTGAGCTACAGAGGACCACATGTTCTTGCCCACATGTTCTATCCTCTCTATTTGATATGAATATGACTTGGCCCATTAAGACACTCAGGTTAATGCAGGTTAGATTTCCTCTCTATTTGATATGAATATGACTTGGCCCATTAAGACACTCAGGTTAATGCAGGTTAGATTTCCTCTCTCATTTGATAGGAATATGACTTGGCCCATTAAGACACTCGGGTTAATGCAGGTTAGATTTCCTCTCTATTAGATATGAATATGACTTGGCCCATTAAGACACTCAGGTTAATGCAGGTTAGATTTCCTCTCTATTTGATATGAATATGACTTGGCCATTAAGACACTCAGGTTAATGCAGGTTAGATTTCCTCTCTATTTGATATGAATATGACTTGGCCCATTAAGACACTCAGGTTAATGCAGGTTAGATTTCCTCTCTATTTGATATGAATATGACTTGGCCCATTAAGACACTCAGGTTAATGCAGGTTAGATTTCCCTCTCTATTTGATATGAATATGACTTGGGCCCATTAAGACACTCAGGTTAATGCAGGTTAGATTTCCTCTCTATTTGATATGAATATGA
This sequence comes from Coregonus clupeaformis, assembly GCF_020615455.1. Classification (NCBI taxonomy): domain Eukaryota; kingdom Metazoa; phylum Chordata; class Actinopteri; order Salmoniformes; family Salmonidae; genus Coregonus; species Coregonus clupeaformis. The sequence goes on from NW_025535541.1 coordinate 78,326, forward strand.
CTTGGCCCATTAAGACACTCAGGTTAATGCAGGGTAGATTTCCTCTCTATTTGATATGAATAGTGACTTGGCCCATTAAGACACTCAGGTTAATGCAGGTTAGATTTCCTCTCTATTTGATATGAATATGACTTTGGCCCATTAAGACACTCAGGTTAATGCAGGTTAGATTTCTCTCTATTTGATATGAATATGACTTGGCCCATTAAGACACTCAGGTTAATGCAGGGTAGATTTCCTCTCTATTTGATATGAATATGACTTGGCCCATTAAGACACTCAGGGCAATGCAGGTTAGATTTCCTCTCTATTTGATATGAATATGACTTGGCCCATTAAGACACTCAGGTTAATGCAGGTTAGATTTCCTCTCTATTTGATATGAATATGACTTGGCTTATTAAGACACTCAGGTTAATGCAGGTTAGATTTCCTCTCTATTTGATATGAATATGACTTGGCCCATTAAGACACTCAGGTTAATGCAGGTTAGATTTCCTCTCTATTTGATAGGAATATGACTTGGCCCATTAAGACACTCAGGTTAATGCAGGTTAGATTTCCTCTCTATTTGATATGAATATGACTTGGCCCATTAAGACACTCAGGTTAATGCAGGTTAGATTTCCTCTCTCTATTTGATATGAATATGACTTGGCCCATTAAGACACTCGGGTTAATGCAGGTTAGATTTCCTCTCTGTTGATATGAATATGACTTGGCCCATTAAGACACTCAGGTTAATGCAGGTTAGATTTCCTCTCTATTTGATATGAATATGACTTGGCCCATTAAGACACTCAGGTTAATGCAGGTTAGGTTTCCTCTCTATTTGATATGAATATGACTTGGCCCATTAAGACACTCAGGTTAATGCAGGTTAGATTTCCTCTATTTGATATGAATATGACTTCGGCCCATTAAGACACTCAGGTTAATGCAGGTTAGATTTCTGCTGCTGAGCTATTTCATGATCAAACAATGAATGAATCTAACAGAGTTCTAGGCTATATCATAAAGTTAGAACAATGATGGTGTTCTCGGGGTGATCAGAGATGTTGGGTTTGCGCCAGACAAATCACATGAGAAATTCGAACAAACCGTACAGTTCAGCAAAGCATTATATAGACAGAAATGATTGCATGCATGCAAGGCCCATTGCGACCCAAACGACCAAAAACCTAATCCTACTCATTTAAATATCATAAAAGCATTAAGACAAATTCAAGTTATGAAGAGTATTTTCCAAGCTATTCTACTGAGGGGTTTAATATCCTACATTTGAATGACAAATATTTGAGATCACAAGAAGTTAAACTGAGCAAACAGCACATCATCAACAGTTGCTTCAGTAAAACTCTGAAGAATAAATCTCAGATTAAACCCAATGTGGTGAAGGCACAAGCTAAGATCTGATGCACTCAATTTCCACAGGGGCGGCGCACAATTGGCCCAGCGTCGTCCAGGGTAGGGGAGGGAATTGCCGGCAGGGATGTAGCTCAGTTGGTAGAGCATGGCGCTTTGCAACGCCAGGGTTGTGGGTTCGTTTCCCACGGGGGCCAGTATAAAAAAATAACAATAAGCAATAATGTACTCACTAACTGTAAGTCGCTCTGGATAAGAGCATCTGCTAAATGACTTTAAAAAAATAAAAAAATATCCATCCCATCCACAACAGTTATGGATGTTTACGGATATCGTTACGCTTGAAAAACCATCCTGACAATGAAAACCGAGAAACCAATTATAGACCATATAAAACCTTGATGAAAGTTAGCTTTAGAGAGAAATGTTCAAGATGATACGATGTTTTACAAAAACTTTTCCTAAAAAACTTAATGGATGTTACCTGTCTATCCCAGTCAACCCCCTATCTTTAGAAGACTGTCGAACACGTAAACAAAACCCAAGACTCTTCAATATGGTCTTCATTGCTTCATTAACATCTGATCTTCATAACTAATACTGGGAGACAGCTGTAAGTGGAAGAACCAGCTCTGTAAGCCCTTTGTAAAAGCTTTTGAAATATGATTGAATGAAAAGCCTTTTTCTAGACTTGGCTTCCTACTCTGTAACTCTCAGGACATTTAATCCATACCCAGGCCTCCTTTAATACTCCATAATGTTTCGTCATTAGATGCTCCAGTCCTCCTTTAAGACTCCATAATGTTTCATCTGTAGGTGAAGCCTCCTTTAAGACTCCATAATGTTTCATCTGTAGGTGAAGCCTCGCTTAAGACTCCATAATGTTTCATCTGTAGGTGAAGCCTCCTTTAAAACTCCATAATGTTTCATCTGTAGGTGAAGCCTCCTTTAAGACTCCATAATGTTTTATCTGTAGATGAAGCCTCATTTAAAGACTCCATAATGTTTCATCTGTAGGTGAAGCCTTCTTTAAAACTCCATAATGTTAAAGGGATACTGTGAGATTCTGGCAATTTTACAGAGTCAGATTAAATACTGTAGTCCTAAATATCCTGTTATTCTAGTGCTCTGCTCAGCCTAAAAAACATGACATTCCATGAGAGCAAGATTCTAGTTGGAGCTCTACATCTTTGTTTTACACCAAGATTATTTTAAATGAGACAATTTTTGTAAACTGGCCTCAGGTTATTGAGGGGATCTGATTTGGATTCAACCTCCAAGCAAGAGATTTGTGAGGGTTTCATTCAGGTCTCTATTTAAATAAACACTGTCTTTGGCAGGAGAAAGACCAGACTCAGAGGAAGCAGAGACGTCCAAACCAGCAAGACGACATTACACTGCTCCCCACTGTGGGAAAGGTTTTTAACCAGTTAGGGGACCTGAAACAACATGAGAGAATACATACAGGAGAAAAGCCATACCAGTGCTCCAAGTGTGGAAAGAGTTTTACCCAGTTAGGGCACCTGAAAGGCCACAAGAGATTGCACACAGGGGAGAAGCCTTATCGCTGCTCCCAGTGTGGAAATAGTTTTACAGCGTTAGGGAGCCTGAAAATACATGAAAGAATACACACAGGAGAGAAGCCTTACTACTGCTCCCAGTGTGGAAAGAGGTTTGCCCGTTTAGGGCACCTGAAAAGAGCATACGAGATTGCACACACGGGAGAAGCCTTACCACTGCTCCCTGTGTGTAAAGAGATTTTCCCATTGGGGTGCCTGAAAATACATGGGAGGACACACACAGGTGATAAACCTTTCCAATGCTCCCATGTGGAAATAGTTTTTCCTTGTTAGCGAGCCTGAAAAGACATGGGAGAACACACACAGGAGATAAGCCTCATTACTGCTCCCAGTGTGGAAAGAGTTTTAACCGAAAGGACAACTGGAACAGCATGAGAGAACACACACAGGGAGAAGCCCTACTACTGCTCCCAATGTGAAAAGAGTTTTGCCTGGTTAGGGACCCGAGAAGACATGAGAGGACGCATACAGGGAGAGAAGCCTCATCACTGCTCCCAGTGTGGAAAGAGTTTTAATCAGTTAGGTCACATGAGAAGACATGAGAGAATACACACAGGACATAAGGATGTAGGCTGCTGAAGAGTAGGACATAGGACAGATTTAGGCTGAACAGTAGGACATAGGACAGATGTAGGATACTGAACAGTAGGACATAGGACAGATGTAGACTGAACAGTAGGACATAGGACAGATGTAGGCTGAACAGTAGGACATAGGACAGATGTAGGCTGAACATTAGGACATAGGACAGATGTAGGTCCAATACATGGTGGGTCAGTAGGCCGTAGAGACTCTGAATGTGTCGTGTGTATTGACTTTCCAGTGTTTCCGTACAGCATGTATTATAGTGGATTGGGTTTGTGAATTTGTTTGCTGACCTCACAAAATGAATTTCCATGTAAATGGACAAAGTATATTGCTCTCCTTTTGAGAAAAAGACAATCCAGTTAGAGAAAAGGTTTCCCAAACTCTACCCCAAAGAGTAGATAATAATAATAGTTGGTCATTTAGCAGACACTCTTATCCAGAGCGACTGACAGGAGCAATTAGGGTTAAGTGCCTTGCTTAAGGGCACATCGACAGATTTTTCACCTAGTCGGCTCGGGGATTAGAACCAGCGACCTTTCGGTTACTGGCACATGCTCTTAACCACTAAGCTACCTGCCGCCCAGCTCAGCTTTAATGTTGCTGGTGACACTGTCTGTGATTTATTTAGAATTCAAGGCACACTTAACCAGCATGGCTACCACAGCATTCTGCAGCGATACAACATCCCATCTGGTTTGAACTTAGTGGGACTATCATGTGGTCCTCTGTAGCTCAGCTGGTAGAGCACAGCGCTTGTAAGCCAAGGTAGTGGGTTCGATCCCGGGACCACCCATACACAAAATGTATGCACCGCATGACTGTAAGTCGCTTTGGATAAAAGCGTCTGCTAAAATGCATATTATTATTATATTATTATTTGTTTTTCAACAAGACAATGACCCACAACACACCTCCAGGCTGTGTAAGTGTTATTGACCAAGAAGGAGAGTGATGGAGTGCTGGATCAGATGACCTGGCCTCCACAATCATCCGACCTCAACCCAATTGAGATGGTTTGGGATGAGTTTAGACCTTAGAGTAAAGGAAAAGCAGCCAACAAGTGCTCAGCATATGCGGAACTCCTTCAACACTGTTGGAAAATAATTCCTCATGAAGCTGGTTAAGAGAATGCCAAGAGTGTGCAAAGCTGTCATCAAGGCAAAGGGTGGCTACTTTGAAGAATCTCAAATATACCATTTATTTTGATTTGTTTAACACTTTTTGGTTACTACATGATTCCATATGTGTTATTTCATAGTTTTGATGTCTTCACTATTGTTCTACAATGTATAAAATAGTAAAAATAAAGAAAAACCCTTGAATGAGTAGGTGTGTCCAAACCTTTGACTTGTACTTTACATCTACAGTTGAAGTCGGAAGTTTACATACATCTTAGCCAAATCCATTTAAACTCAGTTTTTCACAATTCCTGATATTTAATCCCCTAGTAACAATTCCTGTCTGTGAAATGTCAGAATAATAGTAGAGAGAATGATTTATTTCAGCTTTTATTTATTTCATCACATTCCCAGTGGGTCAGAAGTTTACATCAATTAGTATTTGGTAGCATTGCCTTTAAATTGTTTTAACTTGGGTCAAACATTTTGGGTAGCCTTCCACAAGCTTCCCACAATAAGTTGGGTGAATTTCGGCCAATTTCTCTGACAGAGCTGGTGTAACTGGAGTCAGGTTTGTAGGCCTCCTTGCTCGCACACGCTTTTTCAGTTCTGCCCACAAATGTTCTATAGGGATTGAGGTGAGGGCTTTGTGATGGCCACTCCAATACCTTGACTTTGTTGTCCTTAAGCCATTTTGCCAACAACTTTGGAAGTATGCTTGGGGGTCATTGTCTATTTGGAAGAACCATTTGCACTAAGCTTTGACTTCCTGACTGATGTCTTGAGATGTTGCTTCAATATATCCACGTAATTTTCCTTCCTCATGATGCCATCTATTTTGTGAAGTGCACCAGTCCCTCCTGCAGCAATGCACACCCACAGCATGATGCTGCCACCCCCGTGCTTCACGGTTGGGATGGTGTTCTTCAGCTTGCAAGCATCCCCCTTTTTCCTCCAAACATAACAATGGTCATTATGGCCAAACAGTTATATTTTTGTTTCATCAGACCAGAAGACATTTCTCCAAAAGGTACGATCTTTGTCCCCATGTGCAGTTGCAAACCATAGTCTGGCTTTTTTATGGCGGTTTTGGAGCAGTGGCTTCTTCCTTGCTGAGCGGCCTTTCAGGTTATGTCGATATAGGACTCATTTTACTGTGGATATAGATACTTTTGTACCTGTTTCCTCCAGCATCTTCACAAGGTCATTTGATACTGTTCTGGGATTGATTTGCACTTTTCGCACCAAAGCACGCTTTCATCTCTAGGAGACAGAACGCGTCTCCTTCCTGAGCGGTATGGACGGCTGCGTGGTCCCATGGTGTTTATACTTGCGTCTATTGTTTGTACAGATGAACGTGGTACCTTCAGGGGCGTTTGGAAATTGCTCCAAGGATGAACCAGACTTTGAGGTCTACTGATTTCTTTTCATTTTCCCATGATGTCAAGCAAAGAGGCACTGAGTTTGAAGGTAGGCCTGGAAATACATCCACAGGTACACCTCAATTGACTCAAATGATGTCAATTAGCCTTTCAGAAGCTTCTAAAGCCATGACATCATTTTCTGGAATTTTCCAAGCTGTTTAAACTTCTGGACCCACTGGAATTGTGATACAGTGAATTATAAGTGAAATAATCTGTCTGTAAACAATTGTTAGAAAAATTACTTTGTCATGCACAAAGTAGATGTCCTAACCGACTTGCCAAAACTATAGTTTGTTAACAAGAAATGTGTGGAGTGGTTGAAAAACAAGTTTCAATGACTCCAACCAAAGTGTACGTAAACTGACTTCAACTGTACGATGATGCATTGTTACACCAGGTAGGAGCAGTATAGACCAACTGCATATCGTGATATTATCTTTTTGTAACCTAATGTTTAAAAATACTCACTCATTATAAATCTGTAATGATCAACACATGATTCTCTTTGTACTTTTACATATCATTTTATTCTTTAATAAAATACATGAAAAACAAACGTTTTGTTTATAAAAAAAATAAATATTTTACCTAAATGTGTTACTACCTTCAGTCAGCAGGTGGCGATGTGGGTCTTTTCCAGGTGTAGTGTATTGACAATATGATGGTGTTAAAGGTTTTAGATGAAACTGAAAGAATGTTGGTTGTTCAGGCCAGAGGGGGGATGTTTTATGATGTTATTTGAAATGTGCCGCTTGGAGGGTGACGCCGAGGGGGAGACTGGTGATTGGCCAGAAGAGGGGGTAACCCTTATTTTGGTATTGTCTATATAAGAAGGGTTTTAGACAATAAACCCCAGAGCAGCCCCTAGAATGGGAGGACACTGCTCTCCAGACCTCGCGAGTCTGTCACCCATGCTGAAGCTTGTGACTCTGAATAAACCTTATGATCAACGTTCAGTATGAGCAGACTCCTTTTGTTCATCAGCAATAATGGCCACCATTCATCCGATACGACATAATGGCGCCCAACGTGGGGCTGGGTTTGCGTCTCTTCCTTGTTTCAGTCAACCCCGGCCTAACCCTCTGAAGCATGGCCGAAAAAGGGTGAGTGTCCTTACCGCTTCGGAGTTTGTTAGATTGGATGTGACTTGTGTACACTGAGGGAGATGTTCCATTTCGACCTGGCCTCGGTGGCGTTGTTGCTGGTCGACTGGAGTCTGCTAAAATGTGATTTCATTGGTAATCTATAGACAATGATAATTTAGAGTGATAAGTTTATATTTCATTGGTAACGGATGGCAATGAGGATTTTAGAGCATAAATTTATATTTCATTGGTAACTATGGGCAATGACAAATTTAGGGAAAACGGTAGGAGACATTTATATTTCATTGGTAACTATGGTCAATGATAAGGTTGTATTTCATTGGTAACGTGGGTGACAATGGATTGGTAGACAACAAATGTTGGAAGACGCCTGCATAGTTAGGGCACCGGAATCTGGAAAAGCCCTCGGATCGAGGCGATTCTTTAGGAATGGGCCATAAAATCCGCAACGCGTTATGTGGTGTAAGGTTAATTCTGGGAATTATTAAGCTGGACGAATTATATGCATGTTATATACTCATCGTATGGTTGACGAACTACAATGCTAGGGTAACCTCTATGATTATCCAGAACTTACGGCAACACAAAGTTAGAAGGAGATATTACTGATAGACAATGGTTTGGCCACGGTGCGGGTGTTCATTTCTATAGCTAGTAGGCCGCAGTTGGCTGGAGGCTGAAGCTAATGCTTGATTGTTTCAGGCCACGTGGTACATCGTTGCTAAGGCTAATTTTTGTAAGGCTAAAGTGTGAATCATGCTACATTCTCTACATGGTGGCTGAGGTGGATGCTAATGCTACATGCTAATTGTGTTTTGTGCCGCAGTGTACCTTAGGCTAAGCTAAATGCTAATGCTACATGCTAATTGTGTTGCGTGCTACATGCTAACGGATATCCTTAGAGATTCCATTGCGATGGATTAAAGTCTCTTAAACTTGTCACTGTCTGTAAGTCAGGATTGTATGTTTTGTGAGCGCTGTGTAAATGTTGGTTGACTAGGAGGGGAATGAAAGGTACCAGCTGGACTGTTATCCATTTAGTGGAGGTGAAAACGTGTTTTTTGATTGGATGTGCGCATGCGTGATTTTACAGGGCTAGAGCTACGACATGCGGTCGTGCTGAGCCGACGCAAACAGTGGAAATGGTGGCGTAACGGTCATATGTTGTTTGGGGTTTCCTTTTGAGGTTTAATAGCTACCCGGAAAGGACAAGTGGACCATGAATCTTTTAAAAATCGTTAAAGTAACTGTTATTTGAACGTGTAAAACTATTTGTTGAGATGTAGTACATTTATAAATTAAATATAGGATAACGCGATTATAATAGATTGAATTAAATTAAATGACGGATGAAAATAAAATTTAAAATGTTTTTGAGCTATCTATAATTCGTCCTGAGTTAAAGTCCTAGAGCGAATGTAAAACGGACGAATATTGAAGTGGATAACTTGGTTAATTGCATAAACTGCTGAAATCTTGTGTGTTTCTATGTTTTTGTGAAATATGAGAGGAACATGGAACGAGAGGAGAGAGAGAAGGCTGACGTTGCGTGACACGTGACAAGGTGTGACGAGGCAGACGAGAGATCGGATCAGGCTAGTACACAAAATCATCCTAACAAGATGTGATGTTATGACAATTTTACATAGGCTTGGCAAATACTATTTCATTAAAAGTTGCATTTTGGTGGCTCTGTGCATAACTGGGTTTGATTGGAATTGGGTTGGGAATCAGGTACGACATTATTCGCAATTAAGATACTTAGGTGCATATTAAACAATGGAATTTATAAAAATACTTATTGGGGTTAGAGGCTTTGTTTTTGGGGATTGCTTTGAAGTTGACTAACTTCATTTACTGGCAGGTTGATGGGTTGTGTAAGATAGCCAACACTAATTGATAAATTGGTGACATAGGAATAAAAAATTGTAAATTATTCATAATTTTTAATTGAGTTTTTAATTGGTTTTTTAGTTTTAATTAAATGGTTTTTGAATAAGGCATTTCATTGAATTTTTTAATATTCATATTTGATTTTATTTGATTTTTTTGGGAGGAAAAAAAAATCTAACAATTTTTTTTTTTTTTTTGGGGGTTCTTAGGGTTATATTAATAATTTAAGGGGGAAGCCATAGGCTATACAGTCTCAAAATAACATAGTTCACAATAAAGGAATATAAAAGGCTTGATATAGGGGGAAAATTGATTAAAATAGTCATTTTTTAATCAAAGTAGGGTTAGAGTAGTGTTAGAAAGACTAATGGCAGATGTTAGTACATCTTTCTCACATACGGATTCAGCAGAAAGACACCCACCTTACGAGAAGGAAGCTTCAGTGATCATCTAGCATGGTGATTATGGCATCAGAGATGAAGACGAATACGAGCAGAAACGACCGATGAAGATGAATTCAAAGCTCAGAAGGAAGGAAAACCGGGATGTCTGGGAACTTAAGGAGATGAGGATGATGAAGATGAGAGTGATTGAGAGGTCATGGTGGATATGACTCTGTGATCAGAAGGAAGGTGGCAGAGAGGAAAGAAGGATACTGGAGACTTGATCTCTGATGAAGGTTGAAGAAAGAAGGGTACAAGAGCAAAGAAGAAATGGAGATATAGGCAGATTGCTTATCATGCCTGGATAAATCGAATAAGAAGTAACACGATTGGATGAAGAATTCAAGAATGGAAGGAGAAGAACACATTGAGGTCAAAGAAGAGCCCGCACTAGTAAGAAGATGATGGAAGATGATATTTCGAGGACAGAACTTGGAACTAAGGTTGAAGAATACTGATATGTCAACGACAGAAGGAACAGGACCAAGAAAAACTGCTGAGAGAATCCCAAGAACAGGAGAAAACAGCAGAGGAAGATGAAGGAGAAAGTGAAGATCACCTGTTCTAGAAGAGATGAAGGGGGGTGCATTGCGGAGAGCCTCGATTAGAGGAGAAGAGAAAATAGCTAACAGTTGAAACAACCGGCCATTAGGAAGTGATAGGTGAATAGGGGAAAAACTTATTTGGGTTTAGGACTAAAGAGGTTAAACATCTCACTGAAAATTAATTAGGTAGGATAGGGATTTGATGTAGTAAAACAGTTTAATTACTCTTAGGGAATCAATTGAGCTCTGCTATAAAAGTCAAAGAGGAAGTAAAAGAGACATACTAATATTAGAAGATACTGTTATTGCAGTGTTGGGAAGAGAATTGAATTGTACAATAAGATGGACACTAGATGACTGCCAGACAATCTGTCTGGAAAAGTTAAAAGGGGTGACTGTTTATTCTGGGTTACATTCTTACACTAAGAGATTTCAGGCTAGGCTAAAAGGTGTTTAGACGTTTTGCCAAGTCTGTGTGTAATGAGTCAGAAGCAGGTGGGGAACTTTCCCAATCACATATTCTAGAAATTTGGTGGTAAGAGATTTTGTCAATAAGTCAGGGGAAAAGGTTTTAAATGTTATGAGAGAATAGATTAGATTAAAATAAGTTAGGGTAGGCTAGGTTGAAGGGACTCTAAGACAGTACGTTAAGTTTCAAAGTTAGTAGTGGAGAGAGAGAGAGAACAATGGTGAATGACACTGTAGAGTAGGAAGATCAAGGTAATTATAGGGTATTTGGTACAAGTAAAGAGTTCAAAGTCTTAGGGGAAAACTGGAGGAAAATTAGGAGTAACTAAGGGACATCAACACGTGAGTCTATTATAAAGCAACAGTGAGAAGCAATGTAACTCTTTAACATTTGATAGTTATTAAGCCATAAATAGTATCGCATTTGATTATAAGGGAACCAATACAGCACCAATGTTAGGGAAAACTACTTATTAGGGTTTAGGATGCTGGGACGTTTCTCCCATATGGAGAGATAATTATGGAGAATAAGTATTGTTATCAGGACCAGGAGTAAAAGGAGGGGATAGTTTGTAGCCAACGTATGAAGTGGAAGAGGTTAGGAGTGACTGTTCACTTATGTTGCAATGTTATCAGAGAAAGGTCAGGAGAATATGTGTACTTATCTAGTGCAAGCATTAGGAATTTGTTCGGGTAGGAATTATTGGTTAAAGGGCTATGTAATTCATAAAGTGATGCCTATAATGGAAGATTTGAAATCTGTTGAAGCTTCCGCAGTCACCAAGAAGTTTCAGGAAGTGTAGATTATAGTAGTCACTCCAACAGTAGATAATACACAGAGGGATAATGGGAACTTTTGCACTAGAAGTAATTACAAGTTAATAAATCAACTACTTAATGATAACTTTGGAAGGGATTTAATGATACGATGTAGGGAGTATGTACACATCGACAACAACTTTTCTGAAATTAAATGGGGAATGTTAGACTCATGGGTTTGTTACCTGGATGGAGAGTGCTGTCCAATGATAGTATGAATGGGGTTAAAATGGAGAACAGAGAGTACGTAGAGAATATAGATTCATCATGAAAGGACAGGATGAGATCTTTGATTTTAATACAGACAGGGAGAGGTATCTGATCAGTGCCGCTCGTTCTTCTGTTGTGGAAATTAGAGATATATTAACTCATTCTGTAAGATCAGTGAGGAATCTTGAAGGTCCCATGTCTTGTTGAGAATTCTAGCACCAGACGTGTTAGACGGGTGTCGTGTGGCCTCTATCAGGTATGGTTCAGTGCTCATGATTTGTCATGACTGTGTTTGTATTAGCAACAGTCATTCGACAGATAAAATAATGTCGTTGTCAGAACAGTGGTTTAAGCCAGGTTTAAGTAGTGTTCTTGGGTAAAATGAATTACCCTATGGGAATTGTTAAAGTGGGAAAGGAAAATTAGGTAACAACGAACCATGAAGTATTCAGGTGAAACATTGAGGGATAAAAGTTGTTTAATAAAACATATGAGGTAAGGGGTATGTTTATGGAAGATCAGAGTGGGATGTTATATGATAACTTTGGATAAGCATGAACATAAGGTTAGAGATGACAAATATAATGTAATTTTTATGGACTAGGTAGTAAGAAGAGCAGGACGTTGATGATTAAACGATTAGCCTTTGACTGGCAATGCTGACTATGGAGAATTTTAGAGATATTTGGTGGGTTTGCTGATGATAAAATATATATTCTTACATTATGAATTAACAGGATTTGGTTACATTGTCAACGTTGAAGCTTCCATATGAGGCTTTTACTATTAAAAGAGGAGTAGCACTGAACACAGATCAATTTGAAACTGAAGAATTGGCAAAATAGGTGATGGCGACATGTCGAAGGGGGACTTTATTATGGTATGGTGTAACATTTGGGAAGATCATATTGATAAATATAGTTATACTTTGAGTCCAGATAGTTCAGATAAGATCACTGGGGTTATAGGATGCATTATAAGGGATGTGTTTGGGAGATCTGGAAGATTTGGTTGCAAGATCAATTAGCCAGTAGGGGCAGTGATGGGTCAGATTTTAGTTTCAGCTTTGATAACCTGTGATGTTTGTAATTGTTACAGATCTTTGAGAAAGTTAGTGATATTGAGATAGGTTGGAGAGTGATTCCTGGAGACAACACTCAGATGCCGTGTTGATTGTTCCGGATCTGGGACGAAGACGGACGAGGGGGTCTAGATGGACTACTGAATGGATAAATATCCTTTTTGATTATTTGATCCATTTTATTTTTATTGTTTCAAGGAAAACATTTTTTTAGTATGATTTTAGAATGATTTTATGAATCAAGGGGGGATAGGGTTAATGTGATTCATACATCATTATATGTCATTTTTATATTCTTAAATTGATGTTGAGGTTTAATTTGACAAAATGTTGTTTTTGCAAAAGATACTGTTTGGTCGTTTATTTTCTTGTCATTCCAGAAGCATTTTAGGGAGAACATGTGAGATTGGAATACTCAAACAAAGACAATATAAGAAGGGACAATATGACTGGGAGGAGATGAAACAAGGAGGGTGTGGTGATTCCATCATCAACAAGTCCATTGAAGAGGACACTACAGGGAGATGAAGTGTAGTGGACTACATTCCAGTGTTTGCAATGAAATATAGACATGTGTAATACATAATTGTGTCATATTTTAGGTATTGATTTTGGTAGTAATGATGTTTGATGTTATTAACTACATGTAAGGATCTTAGATGTTTTTGTTTATTTCGGTGAATGTTTAGGGACAGAGAGGCTAGGAAGGGGAGAGTTTCATTGTCCGTTCTATGGGTTGACAGCCGTACAATGGATGTTTATGGATAGGATTTTGTTTGCAGGGGCTTACATGTGTATTTAATTGCATCATAGTTTCAAATGCATTTACATGGTTAATGAGGTTATCTGGAGTACCGACGGTGGTTGCCTGGGGGCAGAGGGACCGTGAGAGAATTTTACTGTCTTGATTGATGTGGATGGATGGCTGCTGGACAGTTTTTCGCTCTTACACTCATAGAGATTTCTTCATATGTCATAGTAATGTATTCATACTTCATAAACAGTTGTTCATATGTCATAGTAATGTACTTCATACTTCATAAACAGTTGTTCATATTTCATAGTAATGTATTTACACTCCGGCAGATATTTCTCATATTTCATAGTAATGTATTCACACTTCATAAAGATAGTAATGTATTCCCACTTCATAAACAGTTATTGCATAAGAAGGAATTTACGCTCTAGAGAAGAATGTTTTGGTTTAATGTTAAAGATACTCAATGAGATAAATTGTTACTTGTTATAATCTTATTCTGTTTGGTTTCGGCCCGTTTAGGTTGTCTCGAAAGGGGGAATGTAGTGTATTGACAATATGATGGTGTTAAGGTTTTTAGGATGAAACTGAAAGAATGTTGGTTGTTCCAGGCCAGAGGGGGATGTTTTATGATGTTATTTGAAATGTGCACGCTTGGAGGGTGACTCCCTGAGGGAGACTGGTGATTGGCCAGAAGAGGGGGTAACCCTTATTTTGGTATTGTCTATATAAGAAGGGTTTAGACAATAAACCCCAGAGCAGCCCCTAGAATGGGAGGACACTGCTCTCCAGACCTCGTAGTCTGTCACCCATGCTGAAGCTTGTGATCTGAATAAACTTTATGATCAACGTTCAGTACGAGCAGACTCCCTTTGTTCATCAGCAATAATGGCACCATTCATCCGATACGACACAGGCAATGCTTGTCATTGTGACGTATAATCTAATGGACAAGGACATTTCTTCAACAACAAGGACGGCTAATCAGCCACCTCGTTAAGTTGCTAGCCAACATAGCCAAAACATTGAAGCTCTTAAGATGCAAAGTTGATTGAAGCGCATGATTTTTGACAAAATATCTATCTGCGACTTTTTGGCCAGATATTGCAATTGCGATTTATGAATAGCGATTTTTAAACACTTAGGTGAAAACTTCCGGCAATTCCATCAGACATGGTTACAACAAGTGTCAGGGTAGAGAGCATCACTTCTAAAATGAGTATGAATGAATACATACTGTGTAACTGAATACAAAAACCAACATTGTTATACATATGATTAGATCGGCTTATTACGCCAACAT